>NC_084902.1:5523397-5823397 GCF_949316345.1 Pungitius pungitius | reverse complement strand
AGTTATTCAACTAAAATTAATTAAATTAAATTAGAGAGAAATTCTTTATATAAGGTCCCATTCATCACTATTTTCTTTACCCCTGCTGCTTTGAATTTAAAAGAGTTATTTCAGGTGGGAAATTACTAACTCAAAAAGCCACAATATCTTTTAAAATGGAGACTTTGTTTTTGTTCAGGAATGATCTGTGGTTAGTTAACCTCCTTTTTAAAACGATTCCCCTCTCTGTTAATATTAAGCAGTGAACGGATGTGTTCCGATTACGTTGGATCGGCCCTTTTGGGCACTTGATTAGTGCTTTAATGTTGGATGCGTCAAAGACTTGTCTACTACTAATCTCATAGTGGCAGTTCACTTTGGCGTGAAAAAAAAAACTTGTCTTGACTCGGGTACGTTGGTGCATATGTGCCACTCAGGCCAAGATGCTTACTGCAGTACACACATTTTATTGGATCCGTAGCATCACGTGATTTGGTTCAATGTATGCGGCCCACTGAACGAGTTCTGTAAAGGCTACAAAAGCTGGGCCGTCTAAACTGAATATTGGTTCTGGGTCCTGGTCTGCAGTGTTTCAGCGGCGTGGTTGCAGACGGATGACTTTTATTCTCGCTCAGAGGTTGTTTATATCAGTGGTAAAACTACTTTGGGAGAAGCAGAAGTCCGACGTCTGCCGGTGATACCGTGGTTTTAAAACCGGTGACTGACTTAACCATGTTAAACGGCAGTGGCCCACATGATGGGTTGCCATTAAAACACCACAGTGGGTTTACTGGGAACTGTAGCATACTACGCGCTAGCCCTTTAGCAAGTATTGAGTTTTAATACCCATTGTTTGTGAGCGGGAAACATTCCAGATACACACCGATACCGCAGTGGAAAGCGGAGGTGGGCTCTGTGCCATGGGCCAAAATGGAGACACTCCTCCTAAGTTGGCTTAGCTTGTTGTCCCACCAGCTGACCGGGGGGTATGTCGGCAGGCACAGGGAAGAACTCACATGCTGCTTCTGTCCCAAGGGGAGTGCTCCAGTGACCACCCCCCGTGTCTTTATCTCTCTGCCTCGTTAAACCTTTTAACAAACATGGGTTGCTACTTTCAGCTACAATGGTAAGTGTTTATCTGTGATCCAATAATTCGTCATTGCTTTACATTGCACGTCTTGTTGAATCAGTAATGTTGCTGCCTCTTAAACATTATTTGGCATCGTATTAAATGGCTCTGAGAAGTTTTCGCTTTAATCTCTGTGAAGGAGTAATATCTGCCCTGGTTTAGGGTCAAATGAAGTAGGGTGAACAATAGTTTTATATCTTTAATGAAGTTGGTCCAAACTTGAATGTTTATTTTTGTACTAGTGAATTATGAGTCACGGATCTAGCAACAGAAGGTTGGCCTGTTATAGGGCCGTGGCTTGGGTTACTATTAATACCCGTCTAGTCGGTGGTACAGGGCTGCCCCAGAGCCAGTACTGTACTCCAAAGTAACACACTTTCACACACCGACAATCATACGTAGGGATGGTCGTCACAGCCACAATAAGAAGCCTTGATCTCTGAAAGGTGTCATTGTAGCTAGTTAAACGTCAGCTTTTTTCCCTGCAGGTTTGAGGAAGTCCACTAAGAAGCGAAGCGAGTCTCCTCCAGCAGAGCTCCCCAGCTTTCGGCGGAGCACACGCCAGAAGACCACGGGCTCCTGTGCCAGCACCAGGTACAAACCACAGCAATGACCCAGTGGGGACGGAACTAAGCTGAGGCTTCAATACATGAATGTTAGAAGTCTAAAGCTTCATGATTGGTGCTCACCAGTGAGGGTAAACATATTTGTTTACAGCAACACCAACTATACCCTCAAATTGCCACAAACCTCAGCTCATCATGAAAGTTGGATTTAGCAAATCGTGTGTCTTAAAATATTCAATAAATTTCCATGATTTCTTTATTTTTAACATAGTGATTTTTCGTGGGTCTCCTGCGTTATTTACAGCGAGGCTCTGCAGCTCTTTTGTCTTTACTGGCGCACTGCATCATTTCTTGGTTTACCACCTTTTTGTAGATCAATTCGAATAGTGTGAAACATGGATCAGTGTGCATCCTTTTGTCATCTTGGTCACGTCCTAAAGGGAGACCCCTCTTCAACAAAAACCTCCATAGCGGTCAGAAACTCTCCAAAGAGCCTGCAGGCTCTGTTTGACCCACCAACAGAAGCCTTCTCTTATGGTGAAGGCACAGTGAAAGCTTTGTGACGCAGTGTTTTCTATAGCGGGAGCAATTCACAAATCAGCTGAAACCAGTCTCCCCTACAAAGTCGACAAAGTTGTTTGACAGGATAAGTGAGGCTGTAGTTCAGATCCTCCCTACGTAGCATTCAGTCCAAACAATCACACGTGGAAAGCCTTGTAGCTCCTGGGACCATAGCAACAAGGTCCCTTGGCAGTTTGTGTGCGTTTTGGTCTTCAACGACTCCTACTTTTGTTTGAGAGCAAAAAAAGTTTGTGGGAGCAAATGCAGTGGACTGTCCTCGGTGTCACTCACTCTGTCCCTCGTATCGCAGTCGGCGGGGCTCAGGCCTGGGCAAGCGCGGGGCAGCCGACGCTCGCCGCCAGGAGAAAATGGCCGACTCCGACAACAACCAGGACGGGGCCAACTCGTCGGCCGCTCGCACCGACGAGGCATCACAAGGGGCTTCAGGTACTCGTCATGCCACTCATTCATTTCTTGTTTGGTTCTATGCATTTGAATCTATGGCTCAGGCGTTTTTAAGCTTTTTTCTCGTGGCCTTAAAAAAAAAAAAAAGAATAATGAAATCCATCGTTAAAACATTTTCCACCATGAAATCTGATGCAATATCGTCTCTGTCCAGCTTCAAGCTCCGTTGCTGGAGCAGTGGGCATGACCACCTCTGGAGAGAGTGAGTCGGAGGACTCTGAAATGGGAAGGCTCCAAGGTACATAACCCCAGCACCCTCAGATTTAACGGTCCATCAACGCCCAGATTGACCGTTGTGTAGACAGTTGTCCCGTGTTTTAATGCTTTGGCTTCCGGTGTAAAGACTTCAGAAACTGTCCTCTCAAAGCCTTGCTGTTTTTGTCCCTGTAGCCCTGCTGGAGGCCAGGGGTCTCCCCCCACATCTCTTTGGGCCCCTGGGCCCCCGGATGTCCCAGCTGTTTCACAGGACCATCGGCAGCGGAGCGAGTGAGTACCCGGCCCTCCTCCTCCCTACGTAACCCCACCTGGCGTTGCGTCTGAGTGTTTACACGTTGTGCCCCGCTCTCCGCAGGCTCCAAGGCGCAGCAGCTTCTGCAGGGCCTGCAGGCCACCGGAGACGAGTCCCAGCAGCTCCAAGCGGCCATCGAGATGTGCCAGCTGCTGGTGATGGGCAACGAGGAGACGCTTGGTGGATTTCCTGTCAAGAGCGTGGTGCCTGCTTTGGTGAGTCTCACTTTGTTTGGTCACGAGCCTCGTCCCGGTAGGTATTGCATTGTGAATGATGCATATCCTTTTCAAAACAAATCTGAAATTTCTTTTTTTGATTTATCACAATTATGTTTCCATATTAATACGCTCAACTGTCTGTTTCACAGATTACGCTGTTACAAATGGAGCATAACTTTGACATTGTGAGTACAAGGAGCTTTTATCTCGGTCAATTCAGTTGTCATATGTCTGAGTTGTTCATTTTAGTAATGACACTGCTTATTCGATCCGCGCACACAGATGAACCACGCCTCTCGTGCACTCACCTATATGATGGAGGCGCTGCCTCGATCCTCTGCTGTGGTGGTCGATGCCATTCCTGTCTTCCTGGAGAAGGTACAACAGTTTGCTCTCTGTCCGTCCCTAATCACCCGTTGACTCGTAGCAGGGGCCTCTCCATGTGCTAATGCCTTGTTCCACCTTCTTCTGTGCAGCTTCAAGTGATCCAATTCATTGACGTAGCAGAGCAGGCCCTGACAGCCCTGGAGATGTTGTCAAGGCGACACAGCAAAGCCATATTGCAGGCTGTAAGATTTTCTTCATACACTGAACAAAAATGATATCTGTTAGCGACAGTTGTGTGAACCATTCATGTTTGTTTTATTTTATCGCCTGCAGGGTGGGCTCGCTGACTGCCTCCTCTACCTGGAGTTCTTTAGCATCAATGCTCAGAGGAACGCTTTGGCCATCGCAGCCAACTGCTGCCAGAGCATAACTCCAGACGAGTTCCACTTTGTTGCTGATTCTCTGCCCCTGTTGACTCAGAGACTCACACACCAGGTGCGTTTTTATTTTTCCTTCCGTCTCAAATAGCCAAAGAATAAAATGTAACACAATCACAGGAGCGGATCTGACTCAAATTATGGTGCCGCAAAGTTTCACAAACCCGGAAAACATTAAAAAAAAAACAGGAAATAATTTCACAAGGTCACGTTCCTCAATTTTCTGTCCATATTTGGAGTTTTCTGTTCAAAAGAAATTAAAATTGCACCTTGTTGTGTATCATATCCGCCATTCATCCTTCTTTAAATTGTATTTTTATCTAATGGCTGTTTCCATAAACCTCTATTGCAGGATAAAAAATCCGTAGAAAGCACTTGCCTCTGTTTCGCCAGACTGGTGGACAACTTTCAGCACGAGGAGGTTTGTAACGTGATTGCTCTTTAAAACCCGACACCATATTCTTGTGTTGTCCACCACTCTTGTATTAACTCGTCCCCCTCCACAGCTCACGAGCCTGTGTGTGTGTTTGAATCAACAGAACCTGCTGCAGGAGGTGGCGTCGCGGGACCTGTTGACCAACATTCAGCAGCTGCTGGTGGTGACCCCTCCTGTGCTCAGCTCGGGGATGTTTATCATGGTTGTGCGCATGTTTTCCTTGATGTGCTCCAACTGCCCCTGCCTGGCAGTCCAGCTTATGAAACAGAGTGAGTGACGCACACACACAAGGTCACACCCTGGCCACTCACCCTGTAATTACTGTGTTTTACTCTGTGTACCCACGACACTTTTACTTAATATTAAGTATATTTAATAGCAAATATAGTGTACATTAGCAAAGTAAACTGTTTTCATTCCATGTTTAAACGATTTTAAAATATCACCAATGTAACGCCCACTATTGTTTTTATTATTAAACACAGTCCGATTGATCTCGCGGCCAATCAATGAAGAATCACAAGTGGTTGTAACTCCTTATGGTGAGTTGTTTTAGCAATCCAAGTGTCACTTTAGCACACGTTTGGTTCTGTTCCATTCTCAAACGGGATGAAAGTGTACCTCATCAAAAGATCGATGGCTCGATCCTTGGCCACAACACAGAAGCCCAAATTGCCCCCGCAGGCTGTGTCTATCTGGTTGAGACAGCTTTAAACTGACACATTTGTATGTGCAGGTGCGCATGCTGTACTGCACCTCCAAAACATTTTCAAATTCATCTTACAAATCTTTTCTCACACCAGAACTGTCTAGACTATTCACGTGTGGTTACATCAGCTGGCTTCTTATTGGCCGCCTCTAAAGTTGCCTTAGCATTACGTCTCAACTGCCTTTTTAGGAGAAGTGATTATGACATGTTAATGGTGCAACCAGGCAGCTAACAGACATATTGTTGTTTCCCTTTCTAACAGACATAGCAGAAACTCTGCGTTTCCTCCTGTGTGGGGCCTCAAATGGCAGCTGCCAGGAACAGATTGAACTGGTACCCCGCAGCCCCCAGGAGCTCTACGAACTGACCTCCCTCATATGGTAACATCCATTTGCATGACTTCGTTTAAGAAGTTAGAAAGATAGTGTTTATGCATTAGACATGTACATGATTAAAATGACTTAAGACTTTGCTCTCAGAATTCATGTAAACTGTATGGAATAACACTCTGCAACACTGACTATGGTCTACACACGTGCTACACGTTATATTGACTTCTCCCTGACTAGACCACAGATACAATTGATTTGCCACAATAATCATTTCAGTCAGCCACAGGGTTAAACCCATTGCCCTCGATGACAGCCTCCTCAAATCACTGTGCTTCTTCCAGCGAGCTGATGCCCTGCCTGCCCAGAGAGGGCATCTTTGCCGTTGATGTAATGCTGAAGAAGGGCAGTGCCCAGACGACAGAGGGAGCCATCTGGCAGTGGAGGGATGACCGTGGACTGTGGCATCCATACAACCGCATTGACAGCCGCATTATTGAGGTATGAGTGCATCAGCCACATTCTGCATCATTGGAAATAAATGCTATGAAATCCTAATTGCCAAAGATCTACATATGTAGATATTCAATGTTATAGCGCAGTCATCAGTTTTCAATATAAGACATTTTTTCTGGTTTGTCATTATGGACCTAGTCACACGAAAAGTTGGTTATCTAAGGGATGACTAATAGATTTAATCTATTAAAATGTTGCAACACAGTACACAGAACATTCAGGCTATCTGCAGTGCGTCATCCACTCTGAATACATATACTCACACAAATATTTGGGGCTTCCCCGTATGGAAAACTGATGTTGGGTGGTGATTATCTTGCCCTGCAGACAGCACACCAGAACGGGGAGGATGAGATCAGCTTGTCAACCCTGGGCCGTGTGTACACAATTGACTTTAACTCTATGCAGCAGATTAATGAAGACACAGGAACTGCACGTGGTATCCAGAGGAAACCCAATCCTCTTGCCAACCCTAATACAGGTAATGCAGACCTTTTCATATTCCATTTGTGTGAAGATGACCGTGCATAGCATTACATCATAAAATAAGAGGAACCACAAACCCTCACTGCCGGGCTCTGATGTCTTAAATGTTTGTTTTTCTTTGGCCTGCTCTACTGAGTAGGAAGGCAGCTGTAGTCGGTTTGGAACTGTGACCCAGTTTCATGGCAAAAAAAGTGGAAAAGATAATGAATTGTTAATAAGTGTCATTTTTTGATAAGGTAAATCACTATACATTTACTGTGTGCAAGACAGTGGGATTTAGTCACCAAATGAACCTGACCCGTTCACTGTCTTCCTCCAGGGAGTCACCAGGAGGTCCGTCGAGAGGACGCACGCGCCCAGTTGATGAAGGAGGACCCTGAGTTGGCAAAGTGCTTTATCAAAACTCTGTTTGGGGTCTTGTATGAGGTGTACAGCTCCTCGGCCGGGCCTGCGGTCAGACACAAGTGCCTTAGAGCCATCCTCAGGATCATCTTCTTTGCTGATGCAGAGCTGCTGAAGGATGTGCTGAGGAACCATTCTGTGTCCAGGTATCAGTGCTGTGGACTGTGGACTAAAATTGACATTAAAACCGCCTCAGAGTGGCATCTTCAGTGACGTTAAAAACTTCTTATAATAAAGAGAACCCAGGAGTTACTGACGAGTCTTTGTTTTGAAAGTCACTTGACTTTAATCCATTTTTTGTACGTTTATTTCTACAGTCACATTGCCTCCATGCTATCCAGCCAGGACCTGAAGATTGTAGTGGGTTCTCTGCAGATGGCTGAGATCCTCATGCAGAAGCTGCCTGATGTCTTCAGTGTCTATTTCAGAAGAGAAGGTAGCGTAATATCCCCTTGAAAACCCCAGATGGCTATCTTCTATTCCTCAAACGCTTTGAGGATGCAGAAGTGACCACTGATTCAAGGCAAACGCTGAATATAACGTGAACCCGCTCTGCATCGGTCGACAACGTTTTTTGTTCCCTATGTAGCATAATCAGGGACCAACCTCATTTATTTCACTATTCATTTACTTCCTGAATATTCAATAAATTGGCACATCCCGTATGAAGATCAGTTTACTTCCCCATGGCAAGTGTTATTTCTGCTGCAGTCCCATTCCATAGTACACCAACGAAAATGTCCCTCACCTATTAATGCTAGAAAGGCAAAATGAGGCCAAATGTCTCCTGCAGTTTACCATTTTAAGTCTGTGGTAAAATTCACTGCCAATGTTTTCCTTTGCATTTATGTCATTCGTTGCTTTTGCACTGATCCAAAGTCAGCCCTCAGCCAGATCCAAGTGACTTCTGCCTAACTGTCACCACTAGATGTCTGTGTATTATGCCATTTGAGGGCTTTAGACAATTTTTGTCTTTTTTCCCTCACAGGTGTGATGCACCAGGTGAAGAACCTGTCAGAATCTGAGAGCTTTCTTGTCACTAGTCCCCCAAAGGCTTGCCCCAGTAGTACTGCCAGTGTGTGCACTACCACCATCAGCACTGCGTCCACCACGTCTGCTAACAATGCAACTCCTGACCTGGGCTCCCCCAGCTTCCAGCACAGCATGGATGACTCACTGGACCTCAGCCCCCAGGGGTGAGTGTGTGTGGCCACGTCTGCCTCTGGAATTATTTAAATAATACCTTGCTAATACATCTTGAATTGAATATACTACATGACATGCGTTGCTTAATAAATACACAAATAATAAATGTCTGCTATGCTCAGTGTATACTTCCCCACTCCCCCAAAGCATTCTAATAATTATTTTCTCCTCCATCCAGGCGGTTAAGTGATGTCCTAAAGAGGAAACGGCTTCCTAAAAGAGGGCCCAGGAGGCCAAAATACTCTCCCCCAAGAGATGATGACAAAGTAGACAATCAGGGTGAGTTAAAGTGTTACTGTGTGTGTGAAATGTTCAAACGTCCCCACTACTCTTTTGAAGACATTTTTTAAAATGTTATTTTTTAGTTATCCATGATCACGTCCTAATCTAATTTTTGGGGGGTTATTTACAGCCAAGAGCCCTACCAGTACTCAGTCACCCAAATCGTCCTTCCTGGCCAGTCTTAACCCCAAGACCTGGGGGAAGCTGGGTGCCCAGACCAACAATGCCAACTCTGAGCCCTCACGCACAGCAGGAGTGAGTGGCCTGGCCCGGGCCCCCCCCAAAGACTCCATTTCAAACAACAGGTATGACATTCTCTTGTAATGTCCGGTGCACAGTGTGGACGTATATGCCTCCACTATATGTAATCAAGGAATTTCCTCATGGTTTGCAGAGACAAAATAAAAGCCTGGATCAAAGAGCAGGCGAGTAAGTTTGTGGAGCGCTACTTCAACTCTGAAAATGTGGACGGCAGCAACCCTGCGCTGAATGTACTCCAGAGACTTTGCACAGCCACTGAGCAGCTCAACCTGCAGGTAAAACATGTGATGAGATGATAACTTTGCCTACAAATGTAAGGATAGGCCTTGTTGTTTACGTAGTTTTTTTAACGTAAAAGAGAATTGCACTTGAATCCTGACGCATTGTCTGATGTTTCCCAGGTCGACGGTGGTTTGGAGTGCCTGGTGGAGATCTCCAGTATTGTATCAGAATCTGATGTGTCGTCTTTTGAGATCCAGCACAGCGGGCTGGTGAAGCAGCTCCTGGTCTACCTGACCTCCAACACCGACAGGGACTTGCTGAGCCGCGATGTGCGGCTCAAGCGGTTCCTCCATGTGTTCTCCAGCTGTCCGGTGAGGGACTGGAAATGGAATGTTAAGACTTTGGCGGCCTAGATATTCAGAATCTGGTGTTGATCTTCTTTTGTCCTCTCTCAATTGCTTTGCAGGTTCAAGGAATGGAGCCTCTAGGTCGTCTGGACCCCACAGAGAATGGCCCGTACCTGGCAATGGTGCACAAAATGAACAGCTGCCTGAGCCAAATGGAGCAGTTCCCTGTCAAAGTGCACGATTTCCCCAGTGGCAACGGCAATGGCAGCAGGTCTGTGGCTTTATTTTATGTTTTGATGAAAGAACTAAAATTTTAACTGCATCTTAAGTTGTTAAACTGTCTAGTTTGATATCCATTTCATTTTCCAGGGGCTCTCAGGCACTGAAGTTCTTCAACACACATCAGCTCAAGTGTCAGCTGCAGAGACACCCGGACTGCACGAATGTTAAACAGTGGAAAGGCGGCCCGGTGAAGATTGACCCGCTGGCCCTGGTGCAGGCCATTGAGAGATATCTCGTTGTCAGAGGTGAGGGGCTGTGGGAGATTTCCACATGCTGTAAAATGGGTAATCTGGTGTTTCTTTAGCTGGGTTGCAAACTTGAAATCACATGTTTGTTTTTGCAGGATACGGCCGAATCAGAGAAGAGGATGAAGACAGCGACGACGACGGTTCAGACGATGAAATCGACGAGTCTCTGGTGTGTGGCGCCGTTGATGCCGAATAAGGCGCCTCTTTTAATCCTGCAACTCCCCCAGTGTCAATAAACCTTAAATGCTCTTCCTCGGTTAACCCAGGCGGCCCAGTTCCTGAATTCCGGGAGTGTGCGTCACAGACTACAATTCTACATCGGTGACCACCTGCTGCCGTACAACATGACCGTGTACCAGGCCGTCCGGCAGTACAGTCTCCAAGCAGAAGAAGAAAGGGAGTCGACGGACGACGAGGCGAACCCACTTGGCCGAGCGGGCATCTGGACCAAAACGCACACAATATGGTAAAATGCCCTTTCTTTATTTATAGTTATTTTTCTTCTAGCTCTAAATGTGTCTCTTGGGCATCTTTTGACTTTCTTCACCTTCGATGCAAATTAAAATGTTCCGAGTCGGAGCATTCAGAACCGTAACGACCCTCCTTTCCACCGACAGGTATAAGCCCGTGAGGGAGGACGAGGACGGCAGTAAAGACGCTGTGGGTGGAAAGAGGGGTCGGGCCCAGACCGCTCCAACCAAAACCTCGCCACGCAACGCCAAGAAGCAGGATGAGCTGTGGCACGGTGGGCCATTTTACTACCTTCAACATTTCTCGCTCGCGTTATCCGGGTGTCTCAGCAAGTTATTGTTAACTCCTAGTTGTGATGTTTGCAAATCAGAATCTAGTTGAGTGAGAAGAAGAAACAAATGTTTCTCATCGTTGGTTTCCTCCAAGTCTGAATCTTTGCAATGAACTTAATCTTTGCTACTGTGAATTCTAGACGGCGTGTGTCCCAGTGTGGTCAACCCCCTAGAGACATACCTCACTTCAGAGCCTCCAGAGACCATAACCTTTGATGACCCCTCTTTGGAGGTCAACCTGCTGCTGAGGGTCTTGCACTCAATCAGTAGATACTGGTTCTACTTGTATGATGTGAGTCTTCTTCCTGACGAGGAGCGCAGTGACTTGCAGTCTTTTTTTGCTGTGTGTGTGTGTGCGTGCGCGCAAGTAACATAAAAGTATTGTTGGTGGTTTTTCAGAATGCTGTGTGTAAGGAAATCATGCCCACCAGTGAGTTCATCAACAGTAAGCTGACAGCCAAAGCAAACCGTCAGCTCCAAGACCCGCTGGTCATTATGACGGGGAACATCCCCACTTGGCTCATAGAGCTCGGGAAGACTTGGTGAGTGTTTCACAGGAGGAATTTGAATTGAATCAGTCACCTGTATTCCATCTTTGCCACAAGATTAATTCTCTTTTCCTCTCTCCCCCTATAGTCCGTTCTTCTTCCCCTTTGACACCCGGCAGATGTTGTTCTACGTAACCGCCTTCGATCGTGACCGAGCCATGCAGCGCTTACTGGACACAAACCCTGAGATCAACCAATCGGATTCTCAGGATAGCAGAGTCGCACCGCGTCTTGACAGGAAGAAGGTGCGATGTTTTGAGCTGTGTTGTTCTTTACTCTGTTGCAGCTTATGGAGGACAACTATTTTACACAGTGGATCAATTGGGCCCTTTTTATAATTGTTGGGCTCTTTTTCTTAATATATCACCGTTTCAGTCACCATTTCCGTTTTCACGCATCGCTCTATGAACTTTACTTCTAGCTTGAACTTAATTCCTTCCTCTCACTTGTCTTGTGTTCGCAGAGGACGATAAACCGCGACGAGCTGCTGAAACAGGCCGAGTCCGTGATGCAGGACCTCGGCAGCTCCAGGGCGATGTTGGAGATTCAGTACGAGAACGAGGTATCTGTCATGTTGAAACTGAATGACGTCTCTCCCTTTTGGGGCAATAAGATGCTTTTTGTTTGGGGGGGGAAAAAAATGGTTCTAACTACCATCCCTTTATCTTCCAGGTGGGCACAGGTCTCGGGCCCACCCTGGAGTTCTACGCTCTGGTGTCTCAGGAGCTCCAGCGGGCCGACCTCGGCCTGTGGAGGGGTGAAGAGGTCACTCTGGCCAATCCGAAAGGTACAAATCGTCAAACCCACGAGAATCTCAATCTTAGCTTTTACTTTTCACACCCTTCGTGAGACACTGTCAAAGTGAAATGATGAGCCCTGTGTGGCTCGGCCGTTGTGTTGGAGTTGCTAATGTGAACGGTCAGATATTAGTTAGGTTTCTTTTCCAGTGATGTCCTCACTAATGTGCCCACAACTAGACAATAGGCGCTCTAAATATGACTGCACTAAGTTTGTTCATTAACGTGTGCGTGCATAGTGGGTTTAACTCTGACTCTTGTCTGTCCCAACAGGAAGCCAAGAGGGAACGAAGTACATGTTCAGCTCCAAAGGACTGTTTGCTGTTCCCTTCGGAAGGACCACCAAACCAGCGCACATAGCCAAAATCAAAATGAAGTTCCGTTTCTTAGGAAAGCTAATGGCCAAAGCCATTATGGACTTCAGATTGGTAACCACCTCTTTTTTCCTTTCTCTCCTCGTAAATTCATCTTGCTTAGATCTGTTGCAGTAAGAGCTTCTAGGCATAAGGCCGGCAGTCGGATGCATTTTGTAACTGTCGTTGTGTATGTTTCAGCATTTTAAAACATTGCATAGGTTTTCATACATGTCTTTATTTTTAACTGACTTTCTCCACTACCTTTCCCAGCTGGACCTGCCCCTGGGGCTGCCGTTCTATAAGTGGATGCTACGGCACGAGGCGTCCATAAGCTCCCATGACCTGGTGAACATTGACCCCGGTGTGGCCAAGTCCATCCAGCACCTGGAGGATATCATCCGCCAGAAGAAGAGGTTGGAACAGGACCGTTCACAGGTGAAGCACAGGGGTCTTCATGCTTTGTGTCCACGCGAGCGTCCACCTCCATCATCGGCCTCCTTTGTTTACTTCTTGTTTTTCCCTCTTGGTGAACCTGCTTGTTGTTGTGCTACAGACGAGGGAGACCCTACAGCAGGGCCTGGAGAGCCTAAACATGAATGGCTGCTCCGTGGAGGACCTCGGTTTGGACTTCACCCTTCCAGGGCTCCCCAACATTGAGCTGAAAAAGGGTGGCAAGGACTTTCCCGTCACAATCTACAACCTGGAGGAGTACCTCAGGGTCCGCAAAATGAGTTCTTCTTGCAGATGCCGCTTTTTAATCCATCTTGACGTTCCTTTTAATGACTATCTTTTCCTGTAATATTCTTTTTTTTTTTTTTTGTTCTTCCTTTCTCTCACTTCAGCTGGTGGTGTACTGGACTCTAAATGAAGGAGTGTCCAGGCAATTTGAGTCGTTTAGGGAAGGGTTTGAATCTGTCTTCCCCTTGCATCACCTGCAGTATTTCTATCCAGAGGAGGTGAGCACATTTCCTTTCCTTTTACTTTGTCCTCATTCATCCTGGCCTTTTTCGCTGGTTAGTTACGTGACATTTTCTTCTTTATTGTCTTTTTTTTTTTTTTTAGAGCGCTAATATTATCTACGTATAAATGAAATGTCTCTTACAATTTGGGGAACTGACTGTGATGGAAAGAAGTGGCTATTTCATGTTTATGCTTTCAAGTTGACTGTCTTTGTTTCTATGGCTGCAACTAACGGTTTGATAATCGATAAATCGGATAAAAGCTTTAAATTCCAATCCTTTATTTTAAAACGGAACTGGAAATTAACATTGCAAAAATACTTAGTATAAAGTATAAGTTGCTCCTTAAACCTAATAATAATAATAATAATAATTTATAAAAATATAATTCAGAAAATGTAACAGGATTGGTTTCAACGTCAAAACTTGTTCTCTATACTCAGACGCACACCCTCCCGTTTTAACCTTATTCATTAAATTATTACCATCATTGTAGGCTTCTTAGTTAGCTGCGCTGGTTCAATGGATCAGTGTCCCTTTACAGGCATAACATCAACTACCGTATAACCCTCAGATGTGCAAGCGCACTACAACCGTATTTGGCCGCGTTAAAAAGTACAACATATAAATATATTTATAATTATATATATATATATAATATAACAACCGAAATGGGACAAAGCACGAAATGTATACAAGACAACAGATTGAAAAAGCAATGGTCCAAAAAAGGCAAGTAAATAAAAACGTGTAGTGTTGCTAACTGCTTTACTGCTATTAGCAAGCTAACGCTAGCTTGATCAGCTGGATGACGAGTAAACAGCAGCAGCAGCAGAAGAGGTGCAGGAGGCTCCTTACTTACGTTCCTCACGTCAAAACGGGAAACTGGAGATTCATTTTTTTTATTTACACTTGTCTTTCTCTTAATGGTGCGGTCTTGTAAGCCCAGTTTGGGCTGGCCATACTATTCCAGCATGCAAAATAATAATACAATCAACAGAGTGTGGCATCTCTCGCCTCAGCAGAGTTTGAGTGTTTTTTTGTTGTTGTTTTTTTTTAATTCACGCTCTCCTTCCTCCCTCCAGCTTGACCAGTTGCTGTGTGGTAGTAAATCTGAGACGTGGGACGTGAAGACGTTGATGGAGTGCTGTCGACCGGACCACGGCTACACACATGACAGGTGAGACGAAACCCTTTGTCTGTACGGAGTTCATGGCTGTGGAATCTTCACATCTCGCACGGTTTGTGTTAAAGTAGAGTGACGTTTCACGTGCGTTTCCTCCCACGTGTCTGCAGCCGTGCCGTGCGGTTCCTGTTTGAGGTGCTGAGCAGCTTTGATGCCGAGCAGCAGAGACTCTTTCTGCAGTTTGTCACAGGAAGCCCCAGACTGCCTGTTGGTGGTGAGTCGCCCTCATTAATATCTGTTTCATTCTGCTGTATAAACTTCATGCACTTGAATTTTATTGCTGTACCTCACAAAAACTAAGTGTAAGATTGGTATAAGATTAAGTTTGAGTGCATCCCGATATCTCCAGATACATACTGTTTGCAGCGTAACTCAATGCAACCTCTGATTTTAGGTATTAGCTCCGTTACAAGCAGGACATAATAGTTCTCCACGTCCGTTTAAGTTGCTCCTTTGTTTAGCCTAGAATGATTCTAACTGGCTCTCTGCTTTTAAAATGGCTCCGTATTTGTGGTTCACAATTGAGAGCGTTAATTTCCCGCCCTGAAACTCATCAGATGCCTGTGAGCAGGTCGGGTTTCTAAACAGCCGCGTCTACAGGTCATAGGTGCAGACTTCAAACAATCAGTCACCGGCTCAACGGGACTTTTTCTGACTTCACATGAATGAATTAAACGGAAAGCCGTGTCTCCACTCTAACCCGACGCCTGGCTCCCGTGTCTCAGGTTTCCGGAGCCTGAACCCCCCTCTGACAATTGTGAGGAAGACGTTCGAGTCGACAGAGAACCCGGATGACTTCCTCCCCTCGGTCATGACCTGTGTCAACTACCTGAAGCTGCCTGACTACTCCAGCATCGAGATAATGCGAGAGAAACTGTTGATCGCGGCCCGCGAGGGCCAGCAGTCGTTCCACCTTTCCTGATCTCTCCCCATCTCACATTCAAATGCCTTCTACAGCGACTGATGAAATCACGACTTCCTTCTTAGTTTTTTGTAACCACATACATCGAGGCTACGTGTACAGCCTTCTTGTTAGAGAAAGCAGCTTGCAGAAAAATTAAGACTTTAAATATATATTTGCTGCCCTGGTCTCTCAAAAAAACACATACATAAAAAAATACAAAAAAAAAATGGAAAAGTGTTCCAAGACTCGCAGAACTTAAAATATAAAAAAGAGAGTAAAACTTATATCAGTAGTTAATGTTAAACAAAAAAAAAAAGATGAAAACATCTGGGGGACATTTTAAATTGCATTGCTATGTGATATTTAAAAAAAAAAAAAGGGATGTCTCCTCTCCAGGGTGGTGGACAGCGTCACCGCGTGTCAGGGAGGAGTAGGATGTAGGATTGGGGGGGGGGGGGGGGGGGGGGGGGGATCCATCGAGCAAGCTAGGTTTACTTTAGCTCCAAAGATCATTTGTACAGACAAATTTGCAGACTTTGCTCATTCTACACATTTGATAGAATAGCTCTTTGTTCTCATGTCTCTTCCCCCTCAGTCCGTCTGTTTGCATTTTGTTCTGTATTATATTGACCCCCAGTTTGTGTGTTGCGTTTTTGGTTCTGCCCCCCCCCCCCCCCCCCCCCCCCCCCCTTCTCCCTCTGCTCCCTGTGTGTCTTTGCTTTGAGTTGTGGACAATGAGAGTTGCAGTTGGCTGGTTGAATGCGGGTAGTGATGAGCGTATTTTTTTTTTTCTTTTTTTTTTTCGCCCCTCTACCCAAGTTGAGATTGTCTTCTGGCCTCCTTTATAATAGAGAGCTTCAGCTCAGATGAAGACTTGTAACCGATGTGTTGAATTTAGTTTTGCTCTCATTTCGATAGAGTTAGTGTCTTTCTTTTGGGCCCTACCAGATGTGTAGGGTCGTCTTGGTAGACCGAGCTCTGAGCAACCCTCAACACATAATGTAGCTGGGCAAAAAAAATAATATTTGGCTGGTCTCATTTTATCGTTTCATGGCCAGATACCATTTCAAGTTCATTTACGAAATAAAGTTTATATGCAGTTTCACACCCTGTTTGAGGTGAGTGTCTGCTTTATCTTTTTTTTTTTTTTTTAATTTTCTATATTGTCTTTATTTCTTGCTGTAGTTGATAATTATTATTTTCTTTGCACTGCTGGCTTTGGAACAAACCGTGGTGTGCACCTGCAGTCTGTGGCCAGGGGAGGGCGCCACTGTATGTTCTCCTGGCCCAATCGTTCATGTGCTGGTTTCTAAGATCTGCAATAATTTACTGCATCAGGTTCATGTTTTTACCTGAACATAAATAAAGTAACTGTTTGACTCATCTTTGTTGATTTATTTATCCATCGCTGCACCCGAGGTCCTTACAAACCGAACCTCAGAACCACGATTCGGGCGAAATCTCGCCGCTCTCTGGTTGTCATCGGTGATTTATCCGACTCACCTGGAATGTCTCGGCAGGGTCTAAGCTGGATCTTTACCACCCCCCCAACTCCACCCCGTGGTCCCAGTCTCTGAAACAACAAACCCTAAGCCTTGGATTTCAAACGACATAACTTTGTCTAGTTCAATCGCACATCCCTTTCCAACAGAATATTTCACTTAATAGAAATGAAATTCCAAGACGTGACGCAATGTTCTCTGGACTTGTGTGTGTGTGTGAGAGTCCGCTGCAGTACCCTGAGCTCGGGTGAGCTGCCGCGGTGGGAGGTGACAGATTCATTGCACCTCGGGAGGACTCATTATGGAAATGGAGCACGTGGAGGCCGGAGCCTCGTTAGCAACCAACAGGGCTTCGCATTGATCTCACTGAAACACTCCACTGCTTCCATCGACTGTATTAGAGGTTGTAAATCTCACAGCCACCCTCTAGAGACTAAGACTTTTTATTATTGGGGGTAAAAATGTTACAAGTGCAGGTTAAATTCATTAAAAAAATGCGGGATTACTAAGTTTTCCATCTCACTTGATTTAACACAACCCATCCATAAAGTAGGGGCCTATATGAGTAACCAATATATTGATCAGTCCCTAAAGAATAGGCTCGCGGTGTTTCAACATCCTGCTAATGTGTACATTAAAACCCCTTTTTGACCGCTGCGATCATCTGCGTGCTCAGGTCCATTTAGAGATCCTGTCTCCACGCGTTTGTAGAAGAGCTAAGCGACAAAATCCAGTCCTTGTTAAGAGCAACTTAATGAAATCTGCTGCTCTTCCATCGTTTGAAGAAAGCCTTTTGCAGACCTCCAACTTGGTGAAGCTTAAACTGCTGCGGTACCTCATTATCCTACTGCAGCATCTTTGCTCCGACTCTGTTTGGGGTTTTCTTCTAAATCCTAAACCCAGATAACTCCATTCGTGCCACTTTTACTTAAACTATTTTGAATTTAAGATTTCAAATCGGAAAAACAATGTTCAATTGATTAGTTTGTGGAATTAAAGCATTGCATCAGATTAAGCACTTCAGTGTGAGGACCCCACCTGCAACCTAAAGCAGGGGTTTGACTTAAATTCATGATCTGAAATTAACAAAATCCAAAAACTCCTTAAGATAAAACACGGATGCTGCTTTCAACTTCAGCGTCACAGGGAATTGTTTAATGAATGCTTTTGGAAATCTTTGCTCTGAACCACCTCGAGCATCAATCTGATTTTGACAGACTGTGTGCAGCATCTCCCTTGTGGTATAATGCGGCCTATCAGCGAAACCCACTTTACAGCCAAACTGATGATATTCTCCACCAGCACCAGCACCACCCCCCATCTTCCTCCTCCTCCATCTTCCCCCAAATACGGCACCTTGAAAAGCCGGCTCCAAGGAGAGGTTATGGATGATGTTGTTCTAAATCAGGAGGGTGCAGGGCTCTCCTGCGACTCTTCCACAGAAGCCAGCAAAGAGAGAGAGAGAGTGTCTGTATGTTTGAAGGGAGGGAGGGGGGGGGGGGGGAGAGGTGTCGTCAGCAATCTCCGTCACCGTGAGTCGGAGACAGAACACCCTCCCCTTTCTCCTCTCGCATCCCAACCTTCTCTCCCTCAGCCTCCACACCATCAGCCGGGTCTCAGCTCTCATTCTGCCTCCCCACAGCCGAGGCTCCACAGCCTCCTCTTCCTCCTCCTCCTTCTCTCTCTCTCTCTCTCTCTCACTCTCACTCTCTCACCCCCCCCACTCACTATCACTCGCTATCACACACTTCTCAGCTGCTGCATGAACGGCAGCTGCTTGGGTTCAAACCGAAGAAGAAGGACAGGAACCGCGAGCATGAGGACGAGCGCGCGCGGCGTGCCGGCGGCCCCCTGCTGTCCCGCACGGGTCGCCCGGAGCTTCCCGCTTCTCCTCCACCACCTCCTCCTCCTCCTCCTCCTCCTCCTGCTGCTCGTCGGCGGCGGCAGCGGCGGCAGCATCGGGGCCGTGCCCTCCGCCTTCCAGCTGGCTCCGGACACTCCGTCCCCGGCGGAGCCCGCCCCGACCCGGGCCTCTTCCCGCCCGGACCACTGCCAGGGGAGACCCTGCCTCAACGGGGGGTTCTGCCTGGTGCTGCCGTTGGCCGACGGGCCGGAGGACACCTGGGAGTACACCTGTACCTGCATCCAGGGCTTCACCGGACGCAACTGTGAGGTGTGGAGGTTTATGTGTGTGTGTGTGTGTGTGTGTGTGTGTGTGTGTGTGTGATCTTGTCCTGTGGTTTGTTGCTCCGGAGGACAGATGCTGATTAAGTTTTGGAGTGAAGAAGAGCAGATGAAAGGGTGGTTCCATGTGTTTTGAGCACGTCATTATTCATTATTCATTATCATTATCCCGAGGGGATCAACTTGGATGTTGTTTATGTGTGTGTGTGTGTGTGTGTGTGTGTGTGTGTGTGTGTGTGTGTGTGTGTGTGTGTGTGTGTGTGTGTGTGTGTGTGTGTGTGTGTGTGTTTATGTGTGTGTGTCGGATAATCCTGCTGGGTTTGGATTTGCATGCGAGTCGTACAGTAGATGACGGCATGCGTGCGAGCGTTCTGGCTCCTGGTCCTTGGATGTTTTTATTTTTTTTAATGGGAGCATGTGCTGTCACCGAGACACGCACACGAGTGCTGCGTTGCTGTGGCAACAGGCGGGAAGAGCAGCTGCAGTGGGATGCGAGTGAGAGCCGTAGATTCGCGTGTGTGTGAGTGCGTATACTGTGTGAGCTGTTACGTATTCTTGACGTCTCCAAGTTATTTTTTTTTTCTCCATCTGTGCAAACCAAAGAAGTATAAAGTCCGAGTAAATCTTGTGGGGATGTAAAATGTATTCCTAATGCGCATTATCTAATCATTTGTACCGTGGGGGAATCTGTTAACATCTGGGAGAAGGCCAAAGGACCCTTCTCCACACTGCATTTCATTATTGGAACATCTGGACATTCATGAATGAGTGTTCTTTGCAGGTTCCACAACAAGTTATTCTGTCCGTCTGGTTGAAGCAGCGCAGCAACTCTGTCTCTTTTAATACCATTCTGCATCATATCATCAGTTCAGCATCGGCTCGTTTGATGCTCAAAATAGATTTGAGCATCAAAGCTCTACTTAGGCTTTTTTTTTTGTTCTTGCTTACCTTCTTGAGGTTTAAATTTGGTTTACCAATTAAAAAAATGATTTTCTTTTTATGGAAGTCTGCGGAATGCAGATTTACTGCAGATCTTTATTTTTTCCCCTCTGTGCTCCAGAGTCCACAGACAAAAGAAATGAATGGTTATGGCTGATAATAAAGTATTAGACCGGCAGGAGGGTTTCAATTAGTTTGAGCTTTTATCTCTTACTCCATGTCAGATGATGTGTTTTTCCTTCTGCGTCGTTTTTTTTTTTACACTTCCATCTATTCAAGGACATTTGAAGTTCCGAAACATGTCAATTCAGCACAGTGATCTCCGCATAAACTGAGTTGCCTGTAATTCATTTGAGCTTTACAGTACGTGCACTGTGGCATTGGGCTCAGTCCCTATGAGTCACGCGCTGGGGTGACAGCGAGCATCCGCCAGCATCACAGAGGAGAAATGAGTCTGCTGCTGCAGCATCACGGAGGGAAGCGCCAAGGTGACTGGGCGAACATTAGCAGGATCACCAACAGGTGGCAGCCGCACCCCCCTCCCCTGCGTACATGTGGATGCGCGCCGGGCACGTTTGCCCATCCCGTGCACGCATGGCCATGTCGTCTGGGAGTCGATGGGAGCTGCGTACAGGCGAGCCCGCTGCGTTGGAAGCATCAGCGGGGGGGCCTGATCGCTGTCTCCTTGGATGTCCTGGTTCCACGTCTCAGAATAGAAAGCAGAGCTGCAGTTTGTTACCTCTGCAGCCCGCTTCACTTTACTGCGCTCTGTTCCCACTCAAATCTCCAAGGACGATGCTGCTGTCGCACCACCTTGCCAACAATTCTCTCCTGCTGTACACTCCTGAGATGACACCATCCTGCCCAGCTCTAAAACCTTCCATGCGTCAAATATCAGGTCCGAAAGCGACCCAGTGCCGGGCTGGAGGGAGAATCATTTGGCTTTTTTTTTTTTGCCTCGCTGCCCTCCTGCTGCTTGTTTCTTCTCCATGGAAACTGGAGCAGCAGTCAATTGAGATTTTGGTGAATGACCTGATTGGCAGAGCGCGGTGCTGCTTGCCTCTGCAGAGGCGCAGATGGTCCAGGGACAAAGGAGGAGGAGGAGGAGGAGAGATGGAAGAAAGAGATGGCGGTGAAGAAGCAGGAGACATTAGTGTGGAAGAGGGAAAAGTCCTGGTTTGGGGGTCTTGGTGAAGAAATGGCAGATAATACTGTGAAAGACACACACACACACACAGCAGGATTCAAGCAGAAACCAAACCAGTTTCAAACCAGTGTTTTCCTATTTCCGGGCTGAAGGTGTCATGGCAGCTATTGCAAACGACAGCACCAGGGGACAACAAACCCACTCTACTTGTTAGACTCAGTTTTATTATAATCCTGCACCTTTTCCTGGATGACAGCCTGTAAGCTGTCCCCGTTGGAATTCACAACCAGTGGCCTTTGTCTGAGTTATTAGCTTCGCAGCCTCTGGCTTATTCATTATTGAAAGGCCTGTTGTGCTCCCTGATGGATTTGGTAACTTGCTCTACAACACAATGATTCTGTGGGAACACAAAACAGCCATCTGTCATGAAGCCACCGAGTTATTTTAGATTATCACCATTACTTTGTTGTAAAGTCCTAGCTTCCCGTCTTTATGCTAAGATAAAATAATGAATTGGCTCAAGCTGTACATAGACGTGAGATGTTATCAGTTAATTGTAAAAAAAAAATAGAATAATGAAAATGATACATTGAGATTTTAGCTATATTAACCCTATCCCGGGTCTCGTCAACTATTCCCTTGAGTGTCACCTAGTTTGTCAGATATATCTGTGCCACCATATGCAGGATAAATATGTTGAGAAAATGGCTTCTGTCTTTCAGTTTAACAGGTGACAGTATGTTGACAACGCACCAGTGAAAGACCTACAACCAAATAACATTTTCAGTTTGAGAAAAGGCTGTGTGTGTGCATGTGTGTGTGCGTGTGCATGTAGCGGTCAGCTGTTGTCTCCCAGGGCTGTTCACCCTGCTACAACAGATACAGCCTGAGCCGCATCCAATTAAGCCGAGCTCAAAGCTCATTGCCAGCCTTCGGTCTCTTTGATATCCTGGTCTTGTTAGTCAGAGGGTGTATGTGTGTGTGTGTGTGTGTGTGTGTGTGCGTGTGTGTGTGTGTGTGTGGACTCCTCTTGATATAGAATATCATATGCATATATAGTCTTTTTTTAATAGCTAGTCTTTTCTATTGAAGCACTTCATATGAACTTAATAATGTTCAGGTGATCATCTGTATTCCCTTAGTTGGTGTTTTGCAAATCAAGTTTCGCAACAAATGATTATTTTCATCAATAATCAATGTTGTTAAAAAACAAAAATACAAAATAGACAATACAAATTAATTGAATTAGTCAAATTTGCTGCTGATTAACTTTCTGTCAACAGACTAGTAGCCTAATTGAGTCGGTGTTGAAATAATGACATCATTGTTGTGGTATTAAAATGTCAAAGTTGTAAAATTGAATTAAGCAACATGGGTAAACTAAAATAAACAAACAAATAGATCAATAAATAAACAAATAAGGGCCAATTCATCGAGGGAGTCGGCCACTGTTGAGACGAGAGGAATGCGTCACATGTCACGCCGTGGTGACGTCCCGTCACTTCTTCCAACATAACCTCTCTTTACTTCTTTTCAACCCTAACTCTCTTTTGCGCCCCTCTTGTGTATCTGCGTGGGCGTTCAAGGCGTATTTGCCTCTGATAATTAACTGCGTTTAGAGCCCTCCGCTATGCTGATATGAATTCCCTGTTTGTACAATGGAAACCGAACGAAGCCCCACCAGCAGCTCCTAGAGGCTGCAACGCTCCTCACATCCCACAACAAAACGCACCCAATATTATTGTCAATATCTGTTTGAATTTGCTGCCCCCGGGAGAGGATGAGGGAAAATGTGTTTTGATGAGATAACGAGTTATCTCGTTGACATTTCGCCTCGTGAAAAGCGTCCAAAGAAGAAATAGCTCATCCTCTTGAAACCCCCCCCCCCTCTATATAGCATTTGGAAAAAATAGCCGTTAAACATCTGCAAACTGTTGCATCACTTAAAACGGCCTACATCCACATGTAATCAGTGACAGACGTTTTGATGAAAGCACGGATGTCACTTTGTTTAACAGGCTGCTTATAACTCTGCCGGCACCTTTGATACAGCAGCTACCAATCAGCGAGAGCCCTTTGAGCTATTATCACCGACTTCTCACTATTCATGTTGATGTCCTCAGATGTGGTTGCCTTTTGAGCAGGAGCGCTCGGGGGCCCATCGTTTGGGATATTTCCATATCACACATCACCTGGCCTTTTGATCTGGAGAGGGGGGGGGGAGAGCCCGCGCTGAGGGCCCTGCGTGACGGGTTGGTGGGGCCCGATGCATATGGATGAAAGAGGAGATGGTTTGAGCCAACGATATCGGATGGTTGGATGATGGAGGTTAACTTTTTGTAGCCGATGGACATTCGTGGTCCTCAGAGGATGAATCTTCCTGGATTTGGGGATCCAATGACTATTCTTAAAATTAACATGATACGCCCATTAATCTACCAATGATTAGAATCCAGTAATATGATATGCTTGATTCTGAAAAAGGTCATTTTGAGGTTTTTTTTTTTGCACTGTGGTGTCTGCGTACTTCGTCCACCACTCCCTCAAGAGTAATGCACACGTATTCATCTATAAAACAACACACACAAATATTACACACCAGGCAACAATGTTGAAAACCATCAGACTCCTACTTCTTTATTTTTGGTTTACTTAATCCAGTCCAATACATTTTCTGCCAGTCATCATAAAGCAGAGCTCTTATCTTTGTGTCATTGGCTCTTTCATTCTCATTGAGGGTAAACTTCCCCCTCTCTGCCCTGGATGGAGTAGAAGTCATTACATTTTTTTTATTGCTTTTTGTCTGCCCTCATTGCTATTTCTATCTTTAACAGAGTGTTCACCATAAAAAAAAAGAGCAGAGAGGCTGTAACGCGGCAGCCGTTCACCCCCCGTTAATAAACCTCTGCTGTGACAACAAAAAAAGAAATCTGCAAATATTCTTGCATGGATTAAAACTGCTATTTATAAATGCAAAAATTCCCATGTAGTTGAATCCTGTCAGTCTTCCCGTCGTGTGTGTGTGGTTCATTCTGAGCTGCCCTCCTGTACTCAAATGTCGCTTTGGTGTTGAATCACCTTTTTTTACGCCCAGAACTGTTCAATAACACATCAATGTGGTGTTGTGTAGTCGGACATGAGTCACCGGGGATGTAGTCAGACTTGCTTTGAGGACAGTTCATGGAGAGTCTCGGCTGGTTGATGACTTCTTACAGAGAGTTGTTTGAGAGTAATGTTTGTCTCCCCCATGTTCAACCTCACAGATGCTTAAAGTGAAAAATAGTTTTATTTTTTGCCTATTTCCATCCTATTAAACCCTTATTAACACTGTTCTTGAAATGAAGTAATAATTTTTATTATTATACACTACAGTCACTGCCTCCTCTTTAGACTTCAGCATAAAAGCCTCCTCAGAATCACAGCTAAGTAATAGAGAAGAGAACTTTGCAGGAGAGACTTGTTTACCCTTCCTCGCTTGTGGCTAGATCGCACAGATCGCTACTTAGTGTTGGAGGAAACACAAATCCAGCAGACAGAGATCCAAACCGAGTGTGTGTGTGTTCTGGAGGAGGGGCTGGCAGCAGATTTGGTGTGCGCATAATCCTTTGCTCTGATGCCCTTCTTCCCTCTAAAAGACGGTGACTCAGTACAAGACGCAGAACCCTCTCCTTTCTCTCTCTCTCACACACACACACACACACACACACACACACACACACACACACACACACATTGTCAGTTAAGTTGATTTGACAATATGTGATTTAATGAAGCCAACCAGGAGAAATGCCAGAATGTGGTGTAAGTATATATATATATATATATATATATATATATATATATATATATGTGTGTGTGTGTGTGTGTGTGGTTGTGAACATCTTTGCACACAATGAGTGCCAGCTTAATCGCCCCAAAATATCCCATCAGGACCAGCAGAGCGGGGCCCGTCAGCAGCCTCCTGCGTCAGACACAGAGATTAGCTGGTATTAGCCGCTGGGCCTGTCTGCCAGTGGAAGTGACCCAGGCTCATGTACAGTACGTATGGACAGAAAGTAAGTGATTCATCCGCTCGGCTCACATCAATCGTCTGTGATCAGCAATCAATCGCTGTGTGCCGATGGAGGGAGCGGGCTCTTACACAACATTGACCCTCTGTTCACAGCAAAAGCAGCAAAACCTCGTTTTAGAAACGAGGCTTTTTTTCGTCACACTTGTCTTTTAAACTCTTTTTTTTGTGTTAATCTGCGGCTGACAATAGTTCTAATTTTTCCTCTATTTGAATAATGTTTATTAATATAAACGACAGTGCCCAACTGTTGTCCGATGTGACTGGGCCGTTATCTAAAATAATTGACAAGAACGTCATTAGTTGGAACAAATTGGGTTTGGTGATGATTTGGGAAGTCAGAATATATTTAGAGAGTCTCCCATTCCTCAACACATTGTTGTATAGTTTTTTTCATTAAATCTGTCCATAATGGCAACAATTTCCTTGAAATAAGCTTCAGCGAGCAATGGCTTCAGCCTATTACAACATTAACATCTCTACATTTAATCCGACTCGCATCCATCATGAAATTAACCAGTAAACTCTGTTCAGGAAAATGAATCATATTCGGTATTGTGGATCGAGAACATCCCTCTCCCTCCTCCTGCCGTGGAACAGGCTCATGTAGGCGGTGCGGCTCAAAAGCAGTGTTTAGGCCAGTGGCTCCAAAAAACATTCTCTTCCTTCTCCGGGGACAGAGCCGGTGGGAAGACAGCGATGATACACGTCCGCTGTCGCCTCCTACTCACAGCACCAGCTTTCCTCGTTGCGCCCCCTTTCCTCTTCCCGGGTTGCCCTAGCAACAGAACAGAGCCAAAAAGGGTGGTGGTGGTGGGGGGGGGGGGGGGGCAAAAGATCAACTGGGGAAGAATACGTAACACCGAGCAGAAGATGAGATCCACTTCCACCTTCATTCAGACAGGAGCAGAACAAATGGTGGCCCCACATTGAGCACACTGAGGAGTCGTAGGAGTCCTGACTTCTCGCTCCTACAAGCTGGTTCCTCACAGAATAATTCCTGTGAGCATCCGCTCTGGTGCTGTTAACCAATGTCAGGTAAAGTGAACGGTTCTAATTTACAGATTTCCAGGTCACAATGGGCGCAGGCTGTTCCACTTCTGGTGCTTCAGTGACTGATTCCCTGTGGCAGCGTCACCAGCTCCAGACCCAGCCTGAGACGGAGCTTTGATTTTCTGCCACATACTGTTTTGAAAAAGTTTGTAACGTAACCTGAAACATTTTCAGCCACGGCAAAAGCCTCAAGTCACCTCATATCTTAGTTTTAGTTCCAGATATTACAATTAGGTCGGCGCCCGATTGAATTGTGTCAGCAGTAGGCGTCACCTTTTTTTTATTTTATTAAGTGGATTCGTTGTTTTTCAAGGAACCTTCCGTGTATGTAGGTCAGAGGGAAGAGATCACCGTCACAGAATGACATCCATCTGTACCAGCCGGAGACAGAGAGACTATTTTACTGCGTTACAGTGTTTTATATATTTTAATTTGGTCCAGCAAATCCAGATCCATATCCCAACCCGTTACTCTAAATCCACTTTAATGTGTCACAACTAATGCTCCTGTTTCTCGGTAAGATGGATCACAGTGGGAAGTAACTTTTTATGCACAAAGTAATGATGAAACAGCATGCCATACGGAGAGACAGCTTAAAAGCCAAGGAGGAGGGCTTCCATCCAAATCATTAAGTGTTCTGCGTCTGATTTAATGTTTTAGAAAAGGCTGCAGAGCGAAGCTACAGCTGCTGACCTAGTGGAGTTATTACTGCAATGCCCTTGATATATAATGTATCAGTGTATGTATAAACGTACAGCCAAATACGTTGCACATACAAGGAATTTGACTTGTTGGTGCAAACAATAAATAGACAACACTATGCAAAAAAAAAAAGATGAGACATCATTTAGGAGGAAAATAAAGTAACTTACAATAGTGTCCAATGTATATAGAGGATATGCAAAATGGTCCTGGAATGCAGAATGTGGGAGACAGAGTCGTTGATGAGTCCAACTACTGGCGTCTCATCCCTATTGGACCGTAGCCTCCTGCCAGAGGGAAGGGGCCCCAACGGTTCATTTCCAGCGTGAGAGGGGACGGCTGCAATCCTCCGTGCTTGCCTTGGGGTCCTTTGAGTGAACAGCTGTGCAAGGTTGGCAAATTGCAGCCAATCGCCCTCTCAGCAGGGCGGGTGATGCGCTGCAGCCTGCCCTTGGCCTTGGCCTTGGCTGTGGCTGCGGCGTACCAGACGTTTCTTTGAGATTTAAAGCCATGTTAGCTCACTGTGTTTTCAAATGGAAACACATTCTGTTAAAGTAATAAGAAATGGACAGATGGCAAGGTTACGTCGATATAAATCTTTGTTACGGTCTGTTTATGAAGAAAAATTTCATTTTTTCACGTCATGTGCCCTTTGTCCAAACAAAATTTAGGGTAGGAGAAGTCTGAATAGCAATGCGATATTTCACTCTGAACTAAAGTGCCTAATCTATCAAGTGATGCAGTCTGTTCTACTAGTGACAGCCAAAATATTGTACTCTCAACACTGACACCGAGTCGATACTCCCAGCTAATCCAGAATAACTGGAGCGTTGTGAAGAACCGACAGACGGATCCGTTGTCATTGTAAGGTGAAAAAGCTGCATGGTGTGGTACCAAACAAAAACAAAATAACTCTATCTGTCAGAGCTTCTGCTGCAGGCTTCTGGTGAATTCACAATGAGCCTGAAAGCTCCTGATCCATTTTAGTCCTCGTCTGACAGAATAAGAAGACAGATGACTGAGTCCCAGCGAAGAGACGTTCAAGTCCCCTGCAGCCACTTGGAAGGGTATAAATAGAGCCTCGCAGCACTCAGCCCCCTTATCTTTACGTCTATTTATTTTGCAGAGTTGAGAGGTAAAATGTCTATTGAGGGATGGTATTGAGCAATCACGGGGGGGGGGGGGTTATTAGGTGTAATTTGTTTGATGACAGCAGGAGGGCCCTCGAGAAGTGTTCTCCTGCTACGTGTTGGCTTTTGAGTGACAGGCAAAATGAAACGGCAGCAAAATACGAAGATGGCTGGGATAGGAAGATGTGTATTATATTATTTAAATGGGAAATTATCAGCGCCAAGTGCTGGCTCACCTCATTAGCATGTTTCTACCGCCGCCGCCCATCCATTTATATCTATTTTTGCATCAAGGCAGGATGAATATCTATCGAGGTGCCCAGCAATGTTTGTGGAGGCTTCACAGATCCACATTTTGAAAGAGGAGTTTCTCTTTGAAGCCACTGGGCCGGGAAATGATGGGGAAGTTTGGGAGGGGGGGTGGACACTTTGATGTGCAGAAATAGATAACATTAAAGGCTTGCTGACAAAAACACACTTTTCTGGCTACGACAAAACCATCGTCCAGTGTTACCGGATGATATGACAACTTGGATGAATATGAAGCAGATGGTTGCAGATTATTTACCGCAGAACGATTTGGTGTATATTGTTTTGGAAAACGTAGGACTAATGTGAGACCACCATATCGATCACACGCCTCGGTCCGGTGCAATAATGAGCACGCCTATAGTCACTTTATCAAAGAAACCTTACAGGGAAATCTGGTTTAGGGTGTAAATTCTTCGTCTACATGCGGCTAGTGAGTAAGTAACCCTGAGCGAGGCTGTTCAGTGCCCTCAGCGAGCAGCTCTTAGCAGTGAGGGAATGATTGGAATCCACCTTTCTGCCCGAGGCTTCGCTGTGAGAAATAATGTGTCAGATGAAGCCGCCCTACGGGCTGCATAAACGTAACGGGAGTTCAACGTCAAAAAGCTAAAAATCAGATCAAGTGTAGCCGTCGCACACTAATAATGAGCTTATTATGAGGCACAAATATCAAGACCCTTTTCTGTGAGATATACGGGATTGCTTAAACAAAATGTCTTGAATGTCTTAAGTGAAAGAAAAATGAACGTTTGAGATTTTTAGGTTTAGTAGGATATAATAAAATTAGTGAAAAACCGGGAAAAAAATGATTTCTCTCTATCTTGATCTATCTGTATGACACATTATCTGAAGAAGTTTAACAATGTGAATTTGCCTTTGTTTCATTGTCATATTTCATGGGCAGAAGTACCTTGTAAACATGGAGGGGTTTCCTCTAAAAGTGGCCCTTTTGTCCATTGTTGGTTATATTAAGCAATGTTATACTTTCACCATATCTGAAAGGCTCGGTCCATATAAGTATGGATGGTTCAAACAAATAACCCTTTTTTAAAATAAGATTAGTAAGGGAACCCTAATCAAAATAGTTGTCTTGTGTTCATTCAACTAATTGTTTTATTTTCCTGTTTAAACTACAGAAAAATCTACAGAACAGATTTTATCTGTTGCTTCTAAATTGCGCTTGTAGTAGCTGGGACTTTTGAAAATTATATCCAAGCAGCCCTTTTTCTCTTCAAACGACACGACAGCTGTCACTCTCTTTGTCACTCATGTCTGTTTGCTTTGCACTAAAGAGGCAGAAGCCTAAAGACATAAAGACACAGTAGTGTTTCCTCCAATCTAAGGCGCAGTCCCTAAAATAGATCTGTTGGTCCTTCATATGACGAGAGCATTAATGAAACCTTGATGATTATTCCCGTTTGGCTCTATGGGAAGATGAGTGTCTGTCTCTTTTCTCCTGCTTTTGCCAAAAATAATGTCTCAATTTTGACAACTGTGACAGAGAGGGTTGTTGTAAAAGTAACCACCGTCCCGAATAATACAACAAACATAGTCTGAGGAGCACGCCCTAAGAAATCAGCGGCTGGTTGGTTGGCGGCTGCGATGGAGATAGGAAGAAGTCTCGTTGTGTCTTTAAGTGGTTTTCTGTGGTTTGGATCATGAGGGGTTTCATTGCTGGGTGCTTTTCTGACTGACAGGGTGTAATAAACCGTAACAATAATGTCTGCCCTGGGATACTAACAGGATATTGCTTAAACGCTAAACCCGAAGCCTGTAGACAGCCCATTAACCCGTCTTTGAATATTATTGAGTCGATGAGGTCGCAGGCGAAGGAGAAGCTTAAAATTTGGAAATGTAAAAAAAAAACAAAAAAACACTGAACCTTCTGCTTTTTCTAGTTCACACAGTTATTATACTTTATTAGTATACCCTTTTATAAGCCCTGCCCCTCAAACATATATAAATAATTATTAAAATCAATTTTTTTTAGACTTCAAAACTATGAATGTATTCGTAGGGTTGGATAATTAAACCTGCCACGCTTGGTGAGTTGCTCCGCTGGGTTTCCATCAGACTTGTATTATAAAAAATGAGCGGAGATTAAAACTGTTCATCCTTTTTCATCCATCACTTTTTCTGCCAAGGACAGAAATGTTTGCCACAGTCTTGCATCATAGTATGAGAACTAACATTGTTCCTTTAAAGCCTACAGTCACTATACTTCATAAACCATTTGAACATGTTTGCTCCTCCCCTACTGGCTGAACCCCTTCTCCGCTTTGTTGAATCCTTGCTCTCCGCCTTCATTGTTTTGTTAAACGCTTCATTAGGTGCACTTCTCCCCGAGTCACCTTCTCATAATTCGGGAAGGCATTTGGGGAACGTGAAACCTTTTCCTGGGACTTGTACCCACGCACTGCGTGCTGTACTTCCATATGTTCCGGAGGCTGAATGAAAGCTGATATTTTCACAGTAGCACATTCTTTCACTTGATCAGAAGCTAATTACAAATACCGGTGGGAGTTTGAAATGCTCCTCTGGATCTTTCGGGGTTCTCTGTGTGATTGGATCACATCCCAGGGCTCAGCCCTCCTGGGAGCCGGCAGGTTGGAAAACTGACTGTTGAGGGATGATCTCAAAGTATTATTTTGTCGCCGTTATGAATTAAATATTTGGTTTTAGCTTGATTGCAAATTACTGCTGGCTATATGGAAGTTTAATTTGATTCACCCAGCTAATTGTTGTGTGATTGATTACATAATTACATGTTTTTTGCTCCCTGGCTGTTAAAGTGGTGCAGTTCTGTTGCGGTGTTTTTCACAGCTGGGGGAGAATAATGTTGTTATTGCTGTGGGAGTTGCAAGGTACACGGCCCCCGTGTTGTACTCTCCCTTCTACCATATATTTTCTCGTATTTGTTCTGCTGCTCTAAGATTGCGCAGTGCAGAGAGATGCTCTAGTTTCTCCGTGTAGCCTTGAAGTCGGCAGTGAAAGGTTTGCAAATACGTGCTCAGTCTGAGGAAGACAATGGGTTTAGATCAGAGGCCTCACACTTCAACCATCTCTCATTATTAAATGCATGAAATACGAGACCATTGTCAACACTTCCAGGCTGAAAGTCAGACTGCTTTATTATGTCATAATAACAATAATGAAAAAGTGTGTATATGTTTCAGAATGGCATCAAGTGAAGTATTCAAGTGGGTAAAAATGAATTAACCCACAGGGAGCAATAAAGTGCTTCTGATCCTAAACTGCAGTAACGCCCCCGAGTCATCTAGACAAGGGGGGAGGCTGTCAGGACGTCTGCGCTCATCGGTGTGAAGTCGTTCCTTACTGGGAATGTGTGTGTGTGTGTGTGGGTTGTAGTGGGGCTCAGCTCCAATCGGCGAAACAGCAAAAGCACCACACCAAAGGGCCCACAGTGAGACGTTCCCACTCCGTTTGCTCGTTGGAGCCGAATCGATGAAGGAGCAGAACTTTTCGGGTCGAAAACTCACACTGATGTTTGTCTTGAGAGACGTGAACGGATGTAACGGCATATTCACGATATTCCTCAAATGAATCTTGCTGTTGGATCATTCTCAAGCTGCCGCTCGCACTGAGGCCACGAGAACCCGTCACCTCAGGAGGGACTAGTAACGAAACCAAGGTTTCCTCTCGGAGATATTTCCCCCATTTATGAGCCAGTGTTTTTGAGTGAGGGATTATTAAATGCTATCTGTATCTATTGGGGAGGGAGAGGGGGCGGGGGGGGCGGGTTCACTCTGACAGAGGGTGGCAAATGGTGATAAACAGCCCAGACGAGGCATTAAGTGGATTTTAAGATGGATTGTCTCTCTGAAGCGTGATGAGACTCTTTAGGCAAATTCATACACTGTGTGTGTGTGTGTGTGTGTGTGTTTGTGCCTGGAGCTGGTACGTCGTGGGCACGAAAAAAAAACGCACGCTCTCTATAGTACTGTTTGCTAATTGCCCTCGCGTTACCAAGCTACTGTAGCCATGGCAACACATGTTGGGGCTGTAGAACAATTGTTCAGACAAGCCGCCGAGCGACCACATCGGCTCCTCACCTCGTGTCCTGTGATGCTTTGTGCCTTTGTGCACTTCTGCAGACTGGTGTTTAAAGATGCCATTTTTGAATAATAGTTTTTTGTGTGCAGTCCTCTGAAACTTGATCTACTCTTTGCGTGCGTTTCGTGTGCAGTGTGAGTCACTGCTGCCTTTCCCACTAGTGTGTCATTAGTGTCTCCGTTAAAGTGAACTCCTGCAGTCTTATGATCTACCGCTCAAACGGGCTTCCCATAAACTGCGAGTGGCTGTGAAATGAAGCGCCCAGTTAACCGCTGTTATGAACCAGGAAGGGCTGCCTGCCGATTGGACAACAGATAAAAAAAAAAAAGCTTCTCAAATGGTTCTTTACAAGGCAGTGTGGTTCTACAAAGAAGTAACCCTCACCTTTCGTCCAGCTCCTCCACCGCTTTAAAGTCATGATCCCAATGGCTTAAGTGTATTGCATTTTGGGTCTGTATTGATCCTTCCTGCTCAGGGTGAACATCCTCAATTAGCAGATGCTGTGAATCACAGAACCTTGTGAAGCAATTCATTTGGCCCGAGAGAGAGTCTTTGCTGGGCCTGTGTGGGAATATAGATAAAGGGACTGATGTGAGTTATCATCAGCTGCTGAGAGGAAATTGATTTGCACGGTTTCCCGGAGCCCGAGTCACGTGGAGCGGTTTAGTGCCGGAGAAGAAGAAGCAACAGGCAGGAGGACAATGGGTCACTCAGTAAATGTCTACTAATGGTGGTTTGCAGTTGCATCCGTCAAGACTTGCAACCAACCAATTAGCGCAAAATTCAGGATCTACAACTGCAAAACAGGCGATAGGATTTCAAAAGTAAAAATGGCCTTCAAAATGTAGTAGCTAAAGCCAATTTCCAATAACTTAACCTAATTTTAAGTATGTTTATTTTGACGTCAATTTGATAATTCTGTGGCCATTGAGGGTCAGCACATTTTTACATCATAATCAGCTTAAACAATATAAAACCAAATATTGTGCCCTGTTACCTGACTTGATTTAATTTCTTTAATATATTAAATGCAAAACCAATTGTGGCATTTATTGCCCTCTGGATAAATGAGGCGTTTACATGAGTCAAGATGGTATTGTTCATCCCTCCTGTGTGCATATCCATTTGTATTTACGTCCCGCTGTGGATGGAGGAGGCTCGAGAGCGATGGACGAGCTGGATCCCAACGTGTCCTCTCACCCCGGCCGTCCTTCAAAAGGCTGATAAAGTCGATCCCCGGTGCCGCCAGAGAGGAGATAAGAGCACCAGGCCGTGTAAAGACCGGAGAGTGGCGTGCTGGGGCGGTCGGGGCCGCTGTGCTTCAGAGCAAAAGACAATGTTTGATGGAGGCACGGCGGGTAGAAACCTGAGAGAGATTAGCACTAACGAGCTGTGACTCGGCCGGGGAGAGAGAGAGAGAGAGAGAGATAGAGAGAGAGAGAGAGAGAGAGAGAGAGATAGAGAGGGAGAGCGGACTGTTAATGACGATCTGCTGTTTCTGCCTCTCACTGTTTCTCCCACATCAATCCCGTCCTTCTGTTCACCTCCTCTCTGTTGCTTTTCCCTGCGTTTTATTAAAACCGTTCACCGCCTGGACACGTTTAAACCGGGCAGCTGGGGCTGCAGATACCTCGGTTGGTCCGGGTGAATCTGAGGTAGCAGGATTAGAGATTTAAACCTAAGAAGGCTCTGAAAGGCAACACAGTGTCAGGCAGTAAGCTGCATGACCTGAGCCTTGTCCTTTTTCACCTGTAAATATGATCAATTATTGATGGGAGGGGAACCAGCATAAAGGAGGCTGTTTTTATTGCTGCATGATGGAGGAAAACCTTGTTTGTGTGTGTGTGTGTGTGTATCAGGAACATGGAGACAAAATGTAATGAAATAAATGACTGCCGTAAATAAAGGTTGCTGAGTCAGTGAGCAATAAAAGAAGAAGCTGAGTAATCACGGCTTCGCTTTCTTGTTCTCGGCACAGTTTTAACGACCCGCCGTGACCCCTTTAAAACGAAGCCGGCTGCCAGGTTGACATTTTCTATTTTTCTTCATTGTTTCACAAAAGACCAAAGAACAGGTGTCCGTTCAGCGTGGAGGACGGTGGTGAAAAAAAAAACAACACAATTAGTTGATTGTGTCCTTTTCATTCTGCCACTTCCTGTTGTTATTTATTTATTTTCTCGGTTCTTTCCAGTTTTTCACAGACCCGTGTGCCAGCAGCCCCTGTCTCCATGGAAACTGCAGCCGCAGCGACCTCGGGGAGGAGGTGGAACCGGCCTACACCTGCGAGTGCACCGAGGGCTACGAGGGGGAGAGGTGTGATCAGATCCTCTTGGACCTGCCGGCTGCCGAATGGGAGCCCGCCACCCCCTCCGCCCCTGAGCTGGCCACCCCCGTGGCCCCCACCACCGCCGCCGCCACCCAGCCGCCACGGACGACCACCGTCTCCTCCACCACGCCGCCTCCGGTTCCCACCCTGCAGCCATGGCAACCCAAACCTGGTCAGAGGCTGCTGGTGGTGCCGTGGGAGGCAGAGAGGGTGAGATGACCTAGATGACGCTAAGTGTTAGCTCCTGTGCGTTTATCTTCAAAATGCATGACACACGCTTTGTGTGTGTGCCTCAGGTGACGGAGGGTCTGCACTGCGTGAGTCCTGAGCTGTGTGAGCTGACATCAGGAACTCTGACTCTGTCCCTGGAGGTGCCCGAGGAGACCGCCGTAAAGTAAGAGTGACTTTTCTGACTGACTGCTGTCCTGACATACATCCTATTCTTCCACTTATTCTTTAAGTATAGACTTACTATTTAAGACTGGGTGCATGCCTTTCTATTAAAAGGTAATGTTAACAGCAACTTGTTGACCTCCGTCTGATTAGGGTCAACTTATGTTGACTCGGGCGTAGCGCTTGTCACCAGGTCGGAGATGTCTTAGATGTCAGAAATTCATGAAAATTGTGTGTATATAGTTTATCCAAAGCACTTAATTATGTTTATATAAAGCAACTTAACAAGCATTAATCGGCGTGTGGTGTCATGTAAGTAAGAGCAAACTCAATAAATTGAACCTACTAAATGAACCCTGCTTTTAAGGGGTAACAACCAATTGTCTGCATAATGAAACGAGTACAATGGAAATGACTTTCCAGCATTTTATCTTCCTACTTCTTTTTTTTTTCTCCTACAACGTAGATTTTGTTACTAATAATATTAGTATATTTCTTCGTGACCCACTTCAGGAGACGCTGTTTTACCTGCGTCACAACACTCCAGGTGTACTCCATCCTACAGGCTATTTTTGCTGACAAATTACAATACTTTCATGGGTCAAAGAGTGATGCAGATGGTCGAGGTGAAAGTCGAGCGTCCGTCACGCTACACGACTGCATGAAATATCCGGCTCCCCAAAGCATCCAGACAGCTCACACGATTTGCCTCTGACCGGGGGTTTAAGTCATAAACGCGTGAACTCTGCTGCTTTCATTTCATACTGTATAATCACACACGGCACCCAAAGCGCTCAGTAAAGGACACTCGAACACAAACCCAAAGGAACCACTCAGAACTTAAGCATTTATCCAACAGTGACTTAAATTCTGAGGCAGATCATAATAATGCAATAAAGCTCTTGTGTCCCAGAGGAGAGAGACTCATATGAGAATATTAATTATTATAGAGAATGCAAATGTTTTGATGCATTCAATTAATTATGACTAACTGGCCACTAAATCTCTCAACAATTATCACCTTAAAATAACATCGTTATATGATGGCAACAGGGACACAAGTAATTAACTGTTATTTTTAAGGTGGCAGCTGCTGTAATTTATTGTATTCTGGTGTTTGACTGAAAAGTACTGCAGAGGTGTAGTGACAATAGTAATTCATGTGCATAACAGTGTAAAATCCCAGATCATTTTTGTATTTGTCTTTGCAAATATGTGAATGTTCTTTTCAGAGGTGTAGAGGGGTTTCGACTAGCGAGGATCATTAATCATCATCCAAACATAAATATTTAACTGTATGTCCCAATTATGAAATACTGTGGTTAATCAACTGTAAATTTACAGCAATTCATCACAGTGTTGATACAGCTGAGGTGGAGTGGGTCGTCGACGTTTGGAGGTTCGATCCCCAGCTCCTCCATTGCTAATTTCCTTAAACCCAATATGATGTTGATGTGCGGTTGGCAGCAGGTGTGCGTGAGTGGCCGAACGTTAACATGTAGTGAAACAGGTCTATGAATGCTGGGAAAGGCTAGTTAACCGCGTGTGTATTATCAACTACGCACTGATGATGGATTTCCGCTGGTAGCCCATGTTGTACCTCGGGGCAGAGCCCGGACTCTTTAAACGGAAAACCTCGTTTCAGCTTGTCCACCATCTCATTACGTCGGCCTCCGCTCGGAGCTTCGCCTTCAGGCTCAGCAGCCTCTTCACTTTTTTCGAAAAGCGGTTCACCTTCCGCCGAGAACACAATTTAAACGCGTGCTTTTTATCTCCTCGCCTGCTCACGACAGAAAGACATTTCTGGCCTTATGAAGGTGGCTCGTGGAGAAATGTTAAGTCTTTGAAGGTGTTTCTACTCGTAGTTACAGACTCTATTAACCCTTTTGTACAAATTGTCTGAGCTCCCGATGAGGGATAACCTCCAACAACACCGCCTGTATTTCACAACCCGTGTTAGTGAGGGTCCCCCCCCCCCCCCCCACCGCCCCAAACCACTGACAGCAATTAATCACCGGAGCTGCCCATGAGGCCCGGTGGGAGTAACAAACGGGCCGGGTTCAAACACGGTACAAAGTGTCAGACCACGAAGGCCGACTGTCAGCCTGCTGTGTCGCTGAATGGAGGTCAGCTCTTTAATTGACAATTAGGGATTAGAAGTTCAGATAGGGGACTTATTTCAACTTTAATACTGATCAGGTGTTCTCTGAATGTACAAAATAATAACGGTGCAGTTTGTGTTGTATTTGGCACTATAAATGTCTATATATTTATATTTAAGAACTATCAATATATCTTGCCTGATATCATCCTTCATTTAAACCCTGAATACTGCAAACCTGCAGCTAAAAGAGCAGCTGAGAACTTCCACCAATTAAAAAGGCATCATCGACATTCGCTATAAATTTGTTCTTTGGGTTCAAACTGCAGAGAATCTTCAACAATTATTTTCTCTCTCTGATTCTTCTTCCCTGTTTGATGGTCCGCTCTCCGCCTTTCCCCCTCCCTCCAACTAAGGGTGGTGGTGAATGTCAGCGGAGCTCCGGTGCTTTGGTGTGTGGGTGAAGAAGGTTTCCTCCGTTCCTCCATTTTGAACGGCACCACGCTGCGGTTCCTGCAGGCTTCCGATGGATTGGTGGTGCCGGACCGCTTGCTGCCTCTCGGACAAAACTACTTCCTGGGTAAGATGTCGCGTGCACAATCATTCCTACCAGTTTGTTTCTATCATAGTGTGAACAACAATGAGGGAGAGGATGTAGGATATACACACACACACACACATCTGAACAGAATTTTACTTACTCTTTTTTTTATCATTACATTTGTTCATCCAACAATCATAGAGAAACAAAACAAGAAACATATTTAAGATACAGCTCCTTTAAAACTGAGCCAAACACATCTGAGGAATTACTAAATTCAAATAAACTGTTGACATGACATTGGGGAGAATCGCATAATATTTGCATTAATGAGTCAAAATATTATTTGCATATTGAAGAGAAAAAAAAATGTCTATGCTGATAATCCATCTGTATTTTGATACTGTGCTACACACAGGCACATACACATGTTTGGTGCAATTACGGATGCTGGAGGGGGGGTAGACAATCGCTCCTTGACGGGAAGGCTGCTTGACCTCCGTGTGTGTGATCAAAATACCTGCTGATGCTGTGGCACAAAGCTGCCTGTCCTCTGACCTTCACATGCCTTCTAATTTTGAGGCAAACAGCGTCTGCATTGCCTGAGAGAAAAAGGTGACATTGGGGAGTTAAATCAAAGGGGTGGAAGGATGATGCAGGGTGACAGCGAGGAAGAGTCAGATAAGAAGGGAACTGGACGAGAATGAAAAGATGGCAGAAGCAGAGAGGGATTAGAGGAAGAGAGAGAGAGAGAGAGGCTGCAGAACGAGGGACGGATGAAGGTCAAACTGCAAGAGGAACATGAAGATGCATGCAAAGCATCAGTAAGGAGGGAAGAGCATTTCCATCCCCACACGTCACAGGACCTGAACGTTGGCAACGAGCTTTGAGGATTTGACGGAGCTGCGTCTCTGCAGGACAAACAGTCGACGCCATTGGGCCGGCGGTGGCGTGGTCAGAGGTGACAGAGCAGCAGGAGCTGTTCGGGTCGGCCCTCCCATTGGCCGAGGAGCTTGCGCCGTCACAGTCTGGTCATTGGTGCCCTCGCAGCCCGTTGGTTCGGATCAGGCTCTGAAAAACGGCCGTTAATATTTACCGTGTGGCTATTTTTAGCCAAGCACCCGTATGACTGTCAGCTTTGATTGAAGATATAACGAGAGATGTCCTGAACTTCTGGCTCCGGAGAGACGAGACAAGGAGGCGTGCACTCGATTCCAGTCACAACGAAGAGCTGCCTGCAATCGTTCTTTTCTCAACACCTTTGGTCACATGGGGGTTAATTGTTTTTTTGGCAGCAATGTGCACTTGATGGAGTCTGCAGCCACGCTAACTGCTCTTTGAAGCTGCGCATAGGCCGGCATCAGCTGAATCCCTAAATGCTCACAATGACAATGCTTATAAGTAGTCCCAAACCAAAGTGATGTATACATTGAAACTTGATGATGGCACTACATGCATGGAATCCCAAAGAGTTGAGACTATTAGCGGTAAAGAGGGACGACCCACATTTTGTTGGCATTTCTTTTAAAAGTTGTTTATTATTTCACCCCAAACCATAAATGACAAGCTTGCGGTTGGGGCTAGATGAATAAAATCTCTCATCTGGGGAACGTTTATGTCTGGATGCATTTTAAAGGCAATCCTTTGGTTGTGCCAGCTATCGCTATCGACGGTGCCATGCTGCCAGTGCATCTATAATCACAGCACATTGACAAATAGGGTTTGGCTCCATATTCTTCTAATAAACATTTCTGGAATTGAGACCGTTTCTCCTCAAACAGACATTTTTAATGAGACATATTTAAAATGTAAAGGATGAATTAATAATCACACTCTTCTGCGGCAGGTGTGTTGCGCGTGGGCGCCCCCGCGGCCCCGGAGGTCACCCTGCGCCTCAACCTGACGGTGAAAGCCAGCAGCTGCGTGGAGCCCGGCAGCAGCTTCAGTGACCCTCAGTGCTCCGGCAAAGGAAAATGCATCACACAGCCCTCTGAGGTGACGAGTTGGGTTTCTTCTCCTCCAAACCACGCATAAGCTCTGGTGTGAATGAAGCTGAAATGTTGTTGTCGGAAGTGCAGCAGAAGAACAGCGGGAAGTCCGATCCATTCATTTTTCGATGTTTAAAAAACACACACGAGTCTCGGGTCTGGTGTCGGACCAGAACCACCCGAGACCCGTCAGTCTCCTCAACATCCATTGATTTAAAAGAGATTCCCTGTATGTGCTCAAAAGCAGAAAAATTTAAGGGAGGTGTCGCAGAGACCATTTCACGGTTTCTCTCTTTTTCTCATTATCTCTCCCCTCGCTGTTTGAGAAAATCAAACTGTGTCACTGCTGCTTGTTAGTGCAGCGTTGTGTTACTGAATAATTTTACAATCTGCGATCCCATTATTTCTGTTACACGAGATTCCCTTCCTTTCATCGCTGCCTCCGGGTTGTTTCGCCTGCAAGGCTCGTTGATTTGACTCGTTTTCGCAGAGCACTTTCTTCTGCGAGTGCGAGGACGGCTACACGGGAATCTTCTGCGAGGAATTCGACGCCTGCCACCGCCGACCTTGTCACAGCAACGGCACCTGCACCGACCTGAGGCAGGGGGGCGAAGGACGCAATTTCACATGCACCTGCCCACCAGGTGTGTGATTTGTGTCCGCGTGTGCATAATGCTGGATGCTTTTGTACACTAACAAAGCCCGCCTCCTGCGGTCCCGCGGGTTGTTTTCGATTGGGGCCGCGCAGATGTGGAAATAACAGGACGCCTCTGTCATGACTACTGTGCTAAGGAGCCCTGTGTGGGCCGCTGACAGGAAAAAAACATGCAGGCACAGAACATTTAAATAGCTCAAATTGGTGGATTTTGTGGACAAAAAGGAAGTTGGATGCGCATTACCTGACTCTATTACTTGGTTTGCCCAAACAAAATCCTTACAATAATCAATAGACATTCATTTACATGCCAGTAAAAAACAACTATTCATAATATGTGAAGATATTCAATTCTGGTACTTCAAGTAGCTGAGTCTTAAGCGGATTTTGGCTGCGTTTGACTAGAAGTGATGAAATAAATCAAGTTGTCTGGTTATGAACTGTTTTTTTTTTTCTCCAGGTTATGAGGGGGAGCGCTGCCAGTTGCTGGTGGACCACTGCCTCTCTCAGCCCTGCAAGAATGGAGCCACTTGCTTCAGCAGCTTGGCCGGGCCCAGGTGCTACTGCCCCGAAGGTATAGCTACTCGAACGTCGCATTTCTGCCTTCAACACCCTGCGATGCTTGTGTTTCCACGTGAAAAGATAATTGCACAGAAGGGAAAAATACATGCACCGTTGCACCATTCACACTTTTTCTGCCGTCTGATCTCAGTTATTCTACACTGACTGTCTCCGGGTTTTAACAATATCTGTGCCACTGAAATGCTTAATTTAAACCTTCCTCCTCTACGCTAATTAGTCTTCGTAGCCTCAGCGACCTGCGTCACACTCTCCGGGGAAATCTGTGACCGCAAAACTGCAATTTCTCAATAAGCGCGCGCCACGTAGTGTGTATTCCCTCCCAGAATACAGCTGTAGCGTTGGATAAGAACGGCCCATGCCACATAAATAAAGAAGCAGCAGACAGATGTAAAAGATGGAGGGGGGAGCTTGTTTCATTGTTGCAGGTACAGCTCCCAGCGGTCGGCTCACCGTGGATCTGTGGGAGATCTTACTCACATAATGCACCACTTTCAGCGTAGGTATGTTCATTAAATGAGAGAGAGAGAGAGAGAGAGCTCATGTGAAGAGGGTTTCTCAGAAGAGCACACGCTGTTTAACAAATAACAAATCAATAATTGAATCAGGATGCTGAACAACTCTCACACACGACTGCAAAGAAAAGTGCGTTTGCTTCTCTGATGAACACGTCAGGGGAGGATTGTTTAGATGTGAACAGCCTTTGGGTAAATTAATCAAAGGTCAAAGGTCATGTTTCACATCAGAATGACGTTGTGGTTTTTCTTAAGCACAAGAAGTGTGAATTAGCTCCTTTGCAGTAATGTATTGTTTACAATTACAAGATAACATTTCATCTCATTTCACAAAGGATTTCATTAAAATTCCAAGTCTGAGTACGTATCTCTAGTGTAAAACGGGGAGAGAACCATGTTTGTTCTTCCTCCTGCACTTGTTCCCGATCCTTTTCTCTTTGTTTGAAGCACAAGTTAAAAGTTAGTCTCTGTCTTTTGTTGTTCATGTTCCCCAAGGACAATATATACACGATGCGCCACAGTGAATAACTATTAAATAAAAACGGAGTGGATTTACGACATTATACCGTAGTGTCCTCCACAGGTAAAGAAACGCGAGCACACCGAGACCCGATGAACATGCACAGAGGCCCGGGTACAGGTCCTGCCTCCCACCCCCATAAATTACACCTCCATATCGTCTTGCAATATTCCAGCTCAGACAGAAGCAATAAATAACGTTATGGATGGCATGACAACTGTCATCATGGAGGCATCAACTCTGCGATCACTTTGGTGGCCCGAAGCTGTGTTTTTATTATGATGCTGGATCCCAAAAGGGAGGCAGTGATGTGGATCTGGATTTACCTCGCAGGCATAGGAGGTAATCATTTTACTGCTGTTTGTTTCCCTGTCAACAGCATATTTCACAAACGCAACCACTTTCCAGAGAGATCATGAAACTAAATGGAGTCCAGGATGTTCCCGTAATGAGAGCGTATTCCCACACAGGTTCACAGCTCAAAATGAAAATTGTATTTGAAATGAATAACTGTGAAATCTGAAGTTCCCTACTCTTGTTTCCTTTCTGGCTTACGGTCAGTTCAGAGCAAAGAGATGAAGCCTGTAGGAATACCATTTAAAAATAAGATCATTAAAGGCTGCCACATTGTTAACTTTCTCACTCACACACTTTAACACACATTGACGGGAGGAAGTGTGCGTGTCACTTCTGTGACTGCCAGTCACAGCTGTCGGGCGGAGGCGAAATTTAAAGCGTCGACTGCTTTTAAAGTCGGATGTTTGAATGCCGGCAGCAGCAGTGAACAGACACCTCTATGTCAGCCAGGTCCCATGTTACTATGTGTGTGAGTTTGTGCCTCTAGAGGTTAGAAATTTAGAGGAATAATCCGAAACCGTTTGAGCTCATGAGGTAGAACTATAGTAACTATTTTCCAAATAAATTCCAAACAGGGGGATTAAACTATAACGGAGGAAATACAAATCCTAACCTTAAATGTATGCAAGAGCGTGTGTGTGTGTGTGTGTGCTGATATCCGTGGGATTCCCAAGCACAGAGGAAAAGGATTACTGCTGCAGTTAAATGATAAACTCCCTTTACATAAGGACGTGCAGATCAATCAATGCTTGACAGATATCTCCATCAGCTGGATGGATTGTGCAGCCGCCACGTAAACATCACCTCTAGTTGTGTGCATGCACACACAATTGTTTCTCCGACTCTGCAGCACAACAGCGGCTCCCGTGGGAGGGTGAAGACAGGGGAGCAGAAGGGTTGAAGAACACAGGGAGGAGGTTATTTTTAGACGAGGAGGGTTGGGTGAGAACACCAGAGGCTCACATGCTAATGAGAGGACGTGAGGAGGAAACTAGTGGCTTCCACAAACGCCTCTTTGACGCCATGGTTTCGTCTTTCCTGTCAACAGCGACATATTTTGTGTCTGTTGAGCTGCTTTCACGGTCTGGAAGGGAGGAGACTAAAGCGCACGATGTGGTGATGTGGGGCACTGTGTGGTTCAAGTGATTCAGCGCCGTCACTCTCAACACGTCGGCGAGACCGGGGCGGTCATTAAAGCGCTAGTTTGACATCTTGAGATTCCTGCTGCTTCCTCGGATGATGCCAACGATTAAAACTGTGAAAGAGAAGGTTCTAAGACGTCCAGTTCCCGCTCTTCAATGAGAGCGTTCAATATGCGATTTCAAATCACATTGAGGACGAAACTCCATCTACTTTAGGTCGAAAGGAATGGTGTGCCCTTAAAAAACACACACACACACACACACACCAATCGTGTGTTTTGGAGCGTATGTGCAGTACGAGGCCGTCTAGGTGAACAGAAGGGTCCGTGCCAGGGTGGATGTCACATGTTGCACTGCACCACCTAGTCTACATTCGCACAACCTGCCCACCTGCAAGTAGGCTCATCTAAAGCCTTGAAATGAAGGGTTACATACCATGTGGCTGCTCTTGAACCTCGACTCGGGCTGCTCGATGTGGTTGATAAGGTCACCCAGTTGCGCTAATGCTACGGCTGCTGGCAGCTCTCCGGAGCTTCTGTCTTCTTCCAGCCACACGAGGACTCATTATTTTTGTTTTGGTTCCCTGTCGTTTTCCCCTGATCTCTCTCTCTCTCTCTCGCAGGCTACCAGGGGGCCACATGTGAGCAGAAGGTGGACCCGTGCGCCTCCGGCCCCTGTCACAACAACGGGACGTGCTACGCCCAGGGCCCCGGCCCCCTGGGCTTCGGCTGCAGCTGCACAGCGGGCTTCACCGGCCCGACGTGTGCCCAGCTGGTGGACTTCTGCGCCCTGAACCCCTGCGCCCACGGGGTCTGCCGCAGCGTGGGCAACAGCTACCGGTGTCTGTGTGTCCCAGGTGAGCTGCTCAGAGAAGCCACGCCGTTAGGCGCGTCACACGTCTACTTGGTCTTAATTTATGTGATGAACAGTATCTACTTCATGAAATGCATCTGTCAGAGGGCCCGTGGTTGCAAAGGGTCATTCGACTGGATAGAGACGCCGTTAGTTTGAGTGCTTTTGCTGCAGGGGTCTTTCAGAGGGATCTCCATGAGACGGTTAAATAGAGATCTTGAACTAAAGAACTTGGTTCGTGGTAAGATGACAGCCTGTCAACATTCTCCCCAAAGCTCCCCCGTCACAGCAGATCCGCCCTGACACTCCACTCCGCAAACGTTTTAGAAGATCTCAGAGGAAGCCTGTTTTTCAAGCAGGAACAGAGTATATCTGATCGGACTTGATGTTGGGAAAGATACTTCCCAAAAACGGCCAAAGAAACTTGATCAAGACGAGACATTTACATCCAAAGATGGTTCATGTAAATCACCACCAACAGAAGATATCGTCTTGTGGGACCCCTGATCCCTCGGACCCCTTCGGGCCTGATACTTCCTTTCAGGAGCCCATCCACAGCTGGAAGACATGAACCCATCACCACCCTTAAACCTGGCTCTAGAACCGACACGTGATGCTCAGCGATGCGTGAAAAGACGCATGAGCTCAGAACCAAGAGCAGCAGTAAATATCCTCTACCTGTGTGTGTTTGTGTGTGTGTGTGTGTGAGAGTGGGTTATTTTTAGATGGGACCGCATCGATGCCTCTGTGAGGAAATCAATTGAGTGGAATGATGACTTACCATTATCCACTGTCTTGCAATTATGGGATGGGATGGTTAGATAGATGACTTTCCCACTGGCCCATGAACATGATCTGACACTTTGCCCGTACTGCTGTCCACGCCATCCGTCCCTCACACGTAGAAGCCTCTCCCCCTGTGGATCTCCCAGTTGTCCTGTCCTCATAGGAGCTGCTTTGTTTGTCTCTTGCTTTAACGAGGGAGGCATCGACATTTCTTTGCAGCTTAATCTGCGGGAAACAGACGAATTGCCACACAGCCTTGATTTGTTTTTTGAATTCTAACCTGGGAAACAGTTTTCTAAATATTTGAATTATTTCTTGAGTCCATTATCCCTCCATAAAAGATGTTCTTCGTGTTCATTTAAAGGCTTTCGCTCTGTCTTTGTCACTGCAAACCGAGACGTTGCATTCCAATTATTAAGATATCTCTTTTCCTTCCAAACGAGCCTCATTCGTTTTTCATTTAGCATTTCTTTCTAGATTTTCTTCCTCCCCTACGTCCCTTTGTCCTTCCTTGTCTTCATCGCTCTGCCGTTTACCTCACCTCATTCCCATTCATCCTCTGTTGTCTGGTTGTCATGGTGAATCGTGTGTGTGTGTGTGTGTGTGTGTGTGTGCGGGGCTTGCAATCAACTGTCTGTGTCTGTGACTGTGCTGGTTGAGCAGATGCCGCCATGCAGTCAAATGTCTCCACTCGGACCGCCCGGTCTCACGGGGGGGGGGGGGGGTCGGTGAAATCGGTGGTGTGTAATTAGCAGACATTACAGCCAACGCACGCAAACAAGACACAATGTTTTAAACCGAAATTGGGATTTTCCTCAGGCTCATCAGAATGCGAGCTGTTGTCTGCGGTGTGCGTGTGTGTTCATGGGCACAGTGGCGTGCGTGCCTATCTGCGAACCATTAAGCGCGCTAATGTGCCTGCGCGTGTATGACTGTCCATGGTTGGCTGTCGCAAAGAGAGCTAGGCGAGGGAACCGATGCGTGGACGCATCCATCCTCCGGCTTCCTGTGATCCAGCTCGCACCAGAAGCTGCCATCCCAGCAGCCCGGGCCCCACGGAAAGCAGACGCTCTTGGAAAAGCACTTGACATTTCACTGGCATTTCACAGACGGGACCCTGGAGGCTCCAACGGGGGGGCTCCTGATTAATTCCACCTCTCTCCTCCCCCCCCCCCACCCCTCAAACACATGTTAGGCCTGGGGAGGTTTTGCTGAAACTTTTTCAACACTGGGACTCTGTTAGGAAAAGTGTAGTCAAAGTGGGAGCAGAGCTAATGAAAACAGATTGCTGCACTAGTGCGAGCGAGGACTCAAGAGACTTCGGTCCTCTGGTGATGTCGCTATGAAAGTTGTTGCTATGAAAAGCCACTTTGAGTGTGAAGGTACACCCAATCATCAGAGCATTTGCATACTATTTGTCAGCCTAAATACACAGAAATTGCCTTCCAAAACATATACTGACATTGACCATGTCCTTGAGTTTTTCTAATAGCAGAATCATCACCACTGGCACACACACTGTTTTTGCGGTTTCCATTAAACAAACACAAGCTGCACACTATGCTTTCTTTTTTGCTTTTGAATATTATCTGAGAAGCAAATGAACTAATTGTGTTACTCATTCAGATCTTGCAGTCCTATCCTGCCTCAGCACACAGCTGCCATCCAATGGAAAGCCCGGTGCACTGCATGTCATGTGACCTGACGCCCAATGCCTTGGACGAAATACGGGCCTTCCTTACTACTTGAATAAGAAGATCTAAAATGTGTTGTTACACTGTTAGCTGTGTTGTGTGCGTCCTTGTGTGGTTTTTCTTGTTTCTCCTGTGGACCAGTAGTGAAGAAAGAGAATCTGAAATCAATGCAGAGCTGCATGACGAAACGTCTTTCTGCAGTGTTAAAGGGAAGGACAAAGTGATGACTAAGCTTCATGTCCACCATGAGTCCAAGGTTGCCTTACACACATGCAGGTCCCGTAGCACCACCAAATGCTACATCACACAACCTCTGAGAAGTACGATGGGTTAAAGTTAGCGACCTGTACTAACTGCTGATCACAGTTGAATTCAGCGTGCACTTTTCAGCAAAAACCCTCAAGGTTAAAACATTTTTCTGGTTGCGTCGGCAAGATATTGTGATTAATTATTAAACGCTGCTTACATTATTACGCACTGGTGTGTGTCCCATTAAGGCTACCATGGCTTGTACTGTGAAGAGGAGTACAATGAGTGTCTGTCCGCCCCCTGCCAGAACTACGCCACCTGCAGGGATCTCATCAATGCCTACGAGTGTGTCTGCACTTCACAGTTTGATGGTACGTATCTATCTATGTATGAGACAGCTTGCGATGCTTTCTAGATGCAGGCACACACCTGTCGCGCATCTTGGCTTCTCATAGGACATTGCTCTGTGTGTGCTTGTGCAGGCAGACACTGTGAAATCTACAAGGATCCCTGTCTGAAGATGCGCTGCCAAAATGGAGGCCACTGTGAGAGCGCGGGACTCAATAATTCCTGCGTCTGCCCACCTGGATACCTGGGTGAGCGCTGGCGCTCATGCCACCCTCCTCACATGACACGCTTATGCAATTACGCTGACGGGTAAACCTGGATTCATGAACGGCTTCGTCAGGAGTCCAAATACTACTGTGAGCGTTGGTTCCGGCTATCGTCTGTGTTGCTTTGTTTGTCGTTGAACACAACCTTGCATGTCCACGCAGGGGACAGGTGTGAGGTCGACATCAACGAGTGTGAGAGCAACCCGTGTCACCATGGAGGCACCTGCATTGACCAATCAAATAGCTTCACCTGTCATTGTCCACCCGGGTGGGTGGGGCCCAGCTGTGAGATCCGTAAGTCAGCCTGTGTGTGTGTGTGTGTGTGTCTCATATTGTGGGGACATAAATCCGTTTACATGGTCACAATGTGGAGATTCGCCTTCCTGGTGCATCCCCTTAATATACTGTAAAGACTTGGTTTAAGGTTAGAGTAAAGTTTAGGTTAAAGTGGCTGTAAGTAAGTAACCTTAAGGTTTGTAAATCAATGCCACGTCCTCTAAAGAGATGAAAACCCAACCGTCTGTGTCCGCCTCAGACCTGCAGTGGAAACCAGCACACACCGAGGACACCCTGACCAACATGCCGCGTCACTCCCTCTATATCATCATCGGAGCGCTGTGCGTGGCCTTCGTCCTCATGCTCATAATCCTCATTGTGGGCATCTGCCGCATCAGCCGCATCGAGTACCAGGGCTCGTCGCGCCACGCCTACCAGGAGTTCTACAACTGCCGCAGCATCGACAGCGAGTTCAGCAACGCCATCGCTTCCATCCGCCACGCCAGGTCAGTGACGGGGGGGGGGGGGGGGGGGGGAGGAGAGATAATTAATGTCAGAGCTTTGTGAATGTGTGGACGTATGTGTTAGTGGGTAACACGTAAAAGCAAACACTCCCCGGAAAAGTTCAGTTCATAATCTCAACCCATCTCCTTATCGCCTCTTTTCTGCAGCATGTGGACCTTGTAAAAGTCAAAAACTAAAAGTAGGCCAATTGTTGTATGCAAGGTCAGGAATCGAAACCGGAAGCTCACGTCAGTCGGACACATGGGGAGTTGCTTGCTCCTCTCTCTGAGGAGCGGTTTTCTTGCCCTTGAGGAGTTTCTTTTACTCTATAAAGTTGGAGAACATGATCCTGTTATCAGGGGAGATGACCTTGGCTTTGGATGGGAGAGATTAAATCTCCAGCGGACAGGCTGATTTACAATCTGTGGACGTTGAGGTTAAAGCCGAGTGGCATTTAAAATGCAGGGAGGGTCTGACAAAGAGAAGCTTTGCAGTCCACGAGTTGTCGGTTCGAGTGGTTTTAAGCTTAGATACAGGCTCGACTGCGTACATTCTGACCTTTCATTTTGTCTCTAATTCACTACATTTTTTTAAGTTAATCCGCTCTTCATTTATATCACTGGCTACTTTGATAAAATGTATATTTAAAGACGCATTTGCTTCTTGTCAGATTTGGCAAGAAGTCCCGGCCAGCCATGTACGATGCCACTCCCATCGCCTACGAAGACTACAGCCCCGACGACAAGCCTTTGGTGACCCTCATCAAGACTAAGGATTTGTAAAAGACAACCATCCCAACGCATCACGAGCCGTACACACGTGCATTCACACACACAAAACACATTTACATATATACGTATACAGAGTGTCAGTATAAATCTTAAAGTGTTTCTTGAGAGAAGAAATAACAGCAAAACAAAATTGAATGTAAAAACGGAGAAAAATAAAGAATCCAAGACGTACTGTAGTTGAAAAAGAATAAATCTGGAACACGATAAATATATTTTCCTGTCGATGTCAACAACAAGGCTTTATTGTAGCATAGGAGAACACTTTGCATTACTTAAGTTATTGAGAATGGGGCGGCCCTGCAGTAACCTCTGCTGTGCTGCAGGGATGACTTTAGTCTGCACCAGACAAGGTCAGCCACCCCAAAGCCTAAATCCCTACGTGTAAGTTCAGCAGACAGTGCTGACACCAGTCCGTACTGTTGTGGTAGAGATAGGTGCACTCCTCTTGGTGCATAAACTGTATCTTTTTCTATATCTTACAACAACAAAAAAAATCTGCAGTAGGTTGCCTTACTTCGTGCATGGTTAGATTAGATGTTCTCTCTGCGTTATTTTAAAATCCTTTAAACTTGGTTGTTGATGTGGGTTTTTTTTTCACTTATAGTTGTATTTCTCGCTGTCATGATTGTGCCAAATATTTTCAGAGTAATTTGTGGTTGGAAGATTAAATACACAAATGTATAAAATACTAGTCACGCACATTTTCTTTTTAAATAATTGCATATAGTCCTGTTCTTTACATGCAAGTTTCTCAATGGTATTATGAATAGTAGAGAAAGTGGGTTTACTGGATTGCTGTGTCCCTACCAACCTGCTCTATGTGTTTCAGTGAAATTTAGGATAATAGGTCGGTATATTTCTCAATGCACAGAAAAGTAGTTGGTTTAACTCAGAGTACCTGATTCTGCTAGTGTACACATTCATCTGTAGTATTGACCGTGTTAAAAAGTGTCGTCACAGCGTTGAGGAGGAGGAGGAGGAGGAGGAGGAGGAGGAGAATGAGAGGGATGATTTCTACTGCAGAATAAATGTGCTTCTGCGTCCTGCCAATGGAAACGTCTCTGTCCGTGCAGCTGTGTCGTTCCTCTCAAGGTCAAGCAATATTTTACCAACAGGCTCAGCTGATCCATTTTTTTCCTTATGGTTTTAAACCATGTGATTACCTGTTATCTATGTCGAATGATGAAAACAATAAAGAATCAAGTGAACATAACGCACAGTTCTGGCCTGGTGTGTGTCGTGTGAAGCATGATTTTCTTCTCGATGCTCGATGCTTTTCACTTTGAAACTGCAAGCAGGCCAATTTAATCGATCTTTATTTGGTAAATTTACTTTAGAGCTGGCTGTTTAAAAACGGTTAACAGAATTTTTTTGTTGCTTTTTCAACTTTACAGTTATTTTACGGTTTTACAGTACTTTACAGTTAACACCTGTTGCTTTGGACGATGCCAAAAATATATTTAGTTCGACACTCAGCCTGTATTGTACTAGTTAAAACCCTAACATCAGTTTAAGCAGAAGAATTAGTTTACAATATCCGAAAGAAACACCATATAATCACATTATATTATCTTTTGTTTTATACAAACAAAAACTAAAATGAAGAACAACCTACAGCGCCTGTCTTTCTACAACGTCCCAAGGTCACACCCCCTGGACTGAGAAAACCCTTTTATGGAGTCAATAATATGAACACCCTCAGTGACCTCAGGCTCTATCCAGATGTTCCCCATGTAAACACCTCTAAATACAGACTGAGACTCTGGAGTAATGGCGCCCAACACACCTACATATGTGTTGTGTGTGTGTGTGTGTGGGTACACAAACATGCACGTACAGACACGTTGCAGGAGGACCGGCTGTCTCTGCTCTCACCTTTGCTTCGGTCTGCTTTGGGGACTCTGTGATTTGCCCTCTGTTTTCCCAAGAAGGACAACGCGGATCCCAAAATAAGTCTCCACTACAAAAAGATGTCACTTCAAGAAAAAACACAGCTACCATTCAATGGTCAAATGTATGCAACATTTGGGCAACAGTAAAACTTGACAAAATGATGGATAATCATTTGGATTCCCAGAATGCACTTTTAGAATAACAAGCTCAAACCAATCAAAGTTCAAAAGAGCACGGCAGACTAAACGTTTGAAGTTGTTCTTGAGACGCTTAAGGAGTTTGGAATAAGTGGGATGATTGCTGCAATTCCCTCCACTGTATCCTTAGCTGTCTTTGTGAAACGTGGGAATTAAGACATGGACGTTTTAAAGTAACCACATTTTGATCACTAGCTTTCTATACTCTGGTCTGGATGACTAATCTTCTGAGACCTTTAGGTTCAATTTTAAAAAAGCGGTACATATCATTTCCAGAGCCTTTTCCCTCTTTTTTTTTGCACCAAAGTAATCATTTTGAAGACGTGTCTTCTACCGTCCAATCCATTTTGTGGTGTTGAACACTGTAGTTTAGAGATGAGTAAGTAATTTTAGAGAAAACTCAAATAAAAAGGATATCCTCATGTGGTATTCAGCATAGCAGAATGTCTTCTCGTATCAAAGTGCCAAGTCTTTAATCTTAAAGTTGCATAATACTAAATAATAAAACCTCCTGAAACAACAACACACCCCACAGCACCAACACGGCAAGATATAGTGATGGTGGCACACGTAAGCCATTTTCTTGCCGAGGCTTCAAAACAACCGTGTCACTACCTCGCCTGCAGTAACTCCCCTTTCCCGAAGTACCCGAAGGCACCGTCGAGAGGGGACCGCGCGCGGCCGGCGGCTCCACCTGCTGGTCGGTCCGATGACTGCAGCCAGGCGGAGCAACACATCCCTTCATTACCGACCCGTCCAGACCGGAGGAGGACAGAGAGGCGATCCGCGAAAAAGCGAACAGATGTGACCCGGACTGCGAGAACAAGAGAACAAGCCTTCAGTTTGCAGACGGAGAAGCTCTCTGATTCCGCTAGTATGTGGCAGCCCGCGTCGGAGCGATTGCAGGTGAGACCCCGAGATGCGCGTGAACGAACCGGCTATTGTCGACTGGGCCGGCGGTAAAAGGCACACGGTTACCGCCGACGGGGGACACACTCGCCGCGGATGCCGTGCAGCCACCGAGGTGTCGTGAGCGCCGTGTTTCGTTCGACTGTTTTTTTTTGGGGGGGGGGGGGGTCGTGAGAGGAAACCCCGTTCTTGGGTTAAAAAACAACCGTCGTTTTTCTTTTTGGCCGATCTGTCCCGTCTGTGTGGTTTAAATGCACCCGTTCACGTTACGCAAGCCGGGGGGTGTTCACAAGTGCAACAATGTGCATTTCTCTGCTCATCTACCGACGGGTGTTTCTTTTTAAAATGAACACAAAGCGCGTTCTTGCAGGGTTTAAACGGGCCTGTTTCATGCATGTTTTTTTTTTTACACGAACCGCGCGAGGCCCTCTTTCCTCCTGTTGTCACACCGGGATGCTTAATCTGCCGCTTTACTCTCTCTATTCCTGTGGGGAAACCACTCCATCATAAAGAGCAGCTCCCCGGCGGTAACAAATGGAGGAAAACCCACCCAACACAGTGAATGACACGTCGTATGATATCCAGAGGCCAGCCGTGCACCGTGCACGTCCCCTGCAGCCCGTAATGCTCCCCAGATGTGGGCCCGCGGATTGCCTGCCAAGTGAACTTGCACAATCCCTCATTTCTGCCCAGGCGTCAAGAAGATGGACTCCGATGCTCGCATGTGGGGTCGAGGGGCCGCCGTAAACGATCCCCTACACACACAAACACACACACACACACACACACACACACACACACACACACACACACACACACACACACACACACACACACACACACTCTCCTCCTTTTGCCGCCTTGCTTAGGTGCATGTGCTCAGTGCACGTCAAGTACAAGTGATGCATTCCAGTCGGTGCACTTTTGCCAACTAGTCCTCACTAAAAGGCCATCGCGAGGGGGGGGTTCCGAGGTGAACCTGTTATTTTTTATTCCCAGGTCTCAGTGTACGCACCCACAGCCGTGTGCATTAGAATCAATGTTTGTTTCTACACGCAAGGCATTTTATTGCCATGTTTAGGTCCACCGTTCGGATCCGCATTCTGTAAACGGCTGCACATAAAAGAGTAAGCAAAGCTCTTCTTCAAAGCGGCATTCTTGAAGATCAAGTTGGCTTTAGCACAAGGAGTGGGGGTCTCTGCCCGCCAGACCAGTTGGAGGGTCTCTGAAGTCTGAGGAAACAACATCAGCTTGGCCTTGGAGATGACGGAAAAACAAAAAAAAAGAGTTTGAGCGACATGGCATGGCATTTTTTGGTGTGGGGGGGGGGGGTTGATTTATGTATTATGAGGAATGCAGGATCCAGCTTTTTACAATTGCAGTACTTGCTGGAGGAAAAAATGTCTTGGCTCCCGCCGGTCTGCCTCCTGGACGCCAGACAGTTTCGCATCTTTCTGCAGACGTCCAAAGTATGAAATGCAGCCAGATGGATGACTTTTGAGATGAATTTGGATCATCAAAGTCTGCCCAGGTGGTTCTGTGTTCGTGCAGGAGCCCCTATGAAAGGTTCGTGCTCCACTGCCTCGATCAACTGGACGGGTAAACGTAAGGTTTGAGTTCAGCGAGAAGTGATTACAGAACGATAAATACCTGCCTGTTGCCTTCTTTGTAACCGTGGCAACGCTCATCCTATCGGCTGCCACCCTCAGCCTCATTTGGGTCATGAATGGTGCAGTTTTTTTTTCTTTCTGGGGCTGAAGATGGAGCCGATGTACAATGTACCAGTGTTTATTTTCTACTGTTTTGTTTTCATTCACGATGGCATTCGTCCATATTATTCTCACTTGTGCTGTCCTCTGTTGCCATAGCAACACCTGATGTCTTGCTGCATTTTTGTCTCACGCTCAGGCAGGGAAGAGGAGGATGACGGGGGGGGGGAAGTGTGTGTGTGTGTGTGTGTGGGGGGGGGGGGATGCAGGTCGTGGCTCGAGTTAGGCAACAGCAAGCGGCTTTTTATATCCCCAAACCCAAGTGTTGTAGAAACCAAAAGTGTGTGGTGCTGTTGCATCGTGGTTTTTATTCTCATCCTCTGACTGTTGGTCCACTTCCCCCTTCCATCCATCCTTCCTTCCTTCTTTCCTTCCTTCCTTCCTTCCTTCCTTTCGCTGACTGCATGCTTCATTCTGCTTCTTTTTTTTTCGGTGGTAGGGCCCTCGCCACAGATTGTGCAATACGCTGTCGTTTGGGCAAACAAACAAACGGATGGATGCGAGCAGGCAGGCCTTTGCTTGTGTGTCCCCTCGGTCCCTCCGGTCCCTCCGTCCGTCCGTCTGTCTCTTCGTCCGTCTGCGGCTGCTCTGTGGCCACGGATACGTTGTTGAGACTGTGGCAGAAGGAGCAGACCGGGACACATAGTTCCCATGGTTCCTTCAACACTAAAACAGCCCGTTTGTCGCCTAAAGGCTTTGGTCTCGGGTGGTGCGGGGACATGATCTCATGTTGGGTGGGCGTACGAGTGCGCCGGCGCCTCTCCGTGTCGAGTTTGCTCGGTCACCTGATGACGAGCGATAAGAGGGTTCGTCGGTGAGCACAACTTTTGAGGAGACCGTACACAGAAGGTATATAATAGAACATCTTTAAATTCAAATAGGGTTACTGTTTAAGCTCTTGCGATGGGTTCGTTGTGTACGTCACAGCTGTTGATGTTTGTACTTCTAGACAGAAATGGCCTCCCCCGGGGACAGAGGTTTGTGTCATTTTTAATACCCACTTCCTCTGACCGAACCAACCCACCAATCACAGCATCCCATCATTGACCTTCTCCCTCCCACGAGCTCCTTCAGACATATCTCCTCTCATAAACTGTCCCAGGATCAGAGGGGGAGGCAGTCATTCAGAATTATTAGGCGGATTTTGACCTCCGTCGTCCGCACAATTTCTAAACGTCAGTACTACTAAGGCTTGTGTTAAAAAATAAATAATTTAGTTTAAATAAAGTTTATTGCTGGTATTAGTCCTTTTTTTTTAGCAGATACATATTATATGAACCTTGAGATCCATTAAACTCAAATAAGTGAATTGTTGTTCTGGTTCTGTCGTTCTTTTTTTTTATTTTTATTGGGACTTCTTGGCTCAATAAAATCGCCTCGATCACATGGGAACAGGCAGCGATGAGTCAGAGTAGATGCTTTCAGAGTTACTAAATATGTGATGTATCTGAATATGACTGAATGTTGTGACGGTTAACTAGCTCACAAATGACCAAACAGTTGGAGTTTACAGCAAGTATAAATATGTAAAGAGTAGAAGTAATAAAACTTTGTATGACTATGCAGGATGTTTGTTTGTCATAATAAAAATCCCAGACTGTAGCTTTATCACCATGGTAACAAACTGCAAATCATAAGAAATGGTCTTGATAATCAAGATCATTATTCTACTCCAATTGGTTTCATTTACCAAACTCCCGGGAAAATAATTAAATATTTAAAATATAGAGGCTTTCACTAAAATCAAACATTTACATAGTGTGTGTGGAGATCAGGCCCCTAAATGTTTTTTTCAATCCTGAAAGGGGCCCATTATTTAATTATTTCTCGTGACGGCGGCTGCCGTTTAGCATCTAGGTCTGAAAGTGAAGAGCTCCAAACCGACTCCGTCCACCCGGCGCTGATGGTGGAGACGCGTCCAGGTCAGAAATAGAATCAATAGCGCCAGTAACTCCATGAGGAGACTGTTGGGACTTGAGAAATAAAAAAAAAACATTAAAATGCAGTGAAAATATTATCAATAGAATTCCTGCGTTACTCCAAAAGCTGCCCTTTCGCTTAAGCCTTTTGCTCCTTGGGGGGGGATGGGGGGGGGGGTGGCTGTACGAGTTGGGTGCCCCCCCCCCCCTCTCCGCAGGAATGTGAGCCGCTGTCAGGAAGCAGTAAAGTGCTGACGCGGGGGTCAGCGAGCGTTTACGCACATGTGGCTTTACTTTCACAGCCTCTTCCCCCCCCCCTTTTCTCCCTCTCTCCTTCATCTGCTCCATGTTTCTTCTCCTTATCTTCCTCTTTCCTGTCGACTCACCCCGCAGGTCTCTTTTTCTTTTCTCAACATGAAGGCCAAATTCCCCTTAAGTGTGTACGCACAATTTGAAAGGCTAAAATGATAATAACTGTTTTGTTTTGTTTCTAACGGGAAACCCGTATCGTCGTGATGTCGATGCCAGGGTGTTTTGCGGTCCGATGGTCGGTGGGTCACATGCTCTGACGAGGCAGAATACAGATGCAAGGAGACTAGACTACCGAGGAAGGCTTTGACAAGAGTTGAATATTGTTGCAGAAGAATGCAGCGAGGTCGAATATGGAGTCTGGACACCCAGTCGATTTAAGTCAATTTAATTAATTTCTTCTCGGCTTTGCCAAAACAAACCAACCCTGAAGATGGATGGAACCCTCTTTTGGCAGGATTGACTGTTGGAAATGTTGTTGTTACAAAAACCGACAGGTCCAATTTGGGAAAATAGCTCTAAAGTGCCAAAGAGGGGAAAAAAGTGAATGGAAGCATTTGTAGAAGTAAGAACTAATCTGTATTTAACAGTGGCCCCTCTAAGGCACATTCTCAGACCTAACACAAGACCAGATTAGCATCTTCTAATGCTATTATTTATTAAGTCTGTATGTAACAAAGTGGGACGTAGTACTGTTGTGAAACAAAGGGACTCTCGTACACACCAGAATGTTTAACAGTTTCACCATCTTGTTTCGGCTTCTTTTGCACGCTGGTAGCTTTTTACGAGCAGTAGCTGACTTCAGTACTTCGGGGAAAACCTTGTGAGTTAAATTCAACGCGGCGAACCGTATAGTTAAATACGTTTCACAGACTTGTACCGAGGCTGTTAAACTCGTGTTATTACCAAGAATATGTGATGAATCAGGCAGGTAACAAATTACTATCGTTGTTGCGATGTCGTGATGACTTTGAACCTTTTGGGGCACATGACAGAGCGCCACGCAGTATCAACGGCGTGCACTCCTGGACTCGAAAGTTCACTGACCAGCACGATACAGATGTTAAGCTGCAGTCGCACGGACCGATGTTTGCCTAAAGCACCGCGTGCGTCTTCTCTTTTCTCCATCAGCACTTTCAGACCATGCTGAAGACCAAGCTCAACGTGCTGACGCTGAGGAAGGAGCCGTTGCCCACGGTGATCTTCCACGAACCCGAGGCCATCGAGCTGTGCTCCACCACGCCGCTCACAAAGGGCAGGACCCATGCTGGATACAAGGTGAGGGGGGGTCACATGAATCCGATTATGCCCAAATCCAGCCCTGCTGCTGAACTGTAAATCCATAACAGCTTTGATGGAGCCATAATACCACTGTTGTTCCTTTTTACACACACACACACACACACACACACACACACACACACACACACACACACACACACACACACACACACACACACACACACACTCATGTCTAATTCATCAGCACACAGGAGTGATTTTGTTTTTGTGTGTTTGAACGACATCCCTTGTCAATTAATACAAAAGGTGTGTGCATGTGCTCTGGCACAGGGGCCTTAGTCCCGCCCCCTTCCTGGCTCTGCTAGGTGTCAGAAAACGTGTTGTGTCCAATGAGCTGTTCTGTTCCCCCGAGGTGCTGCAGATAAAAACACCAGCCAGGCTCCGCTGTCGCACACCACGCGCACAATCCAAAGCGACCGCGCCACCAATCCACTCGGGACGACTCCAAGTGACCGTGTGGGGTTTTTCCTCTGAGGGGTGGGGGGGGTTTGAGTGTTGCTCTTGGTCACTCGCGCCGCTGAGTCATCGTCTTCCCGAAATGTGAACATGAAGTGAAAGTCCTTACCGGCCGAGCGGGGAAGTTCGGTGTGCGAGGAGGAAGACGTTTTTTTTTTAAAATGGGAACTAATTCTGCGGTATTCTGAAATGAATACAGCACGCATGTGATGTCATCATGTGGGGAGAACTTAGAGATGCAAAAGAGGTGACCCGTCTGCTCTTCTAGCTCATCCTCATGTCTGCGCCGGACCTTGTCAAAGAATCCCCCATTTTTACTGCATCTCCCAACTCCAACCATAGACCCCTTCTGCCTGCCCGCTCCCCTCCTGGAGTCGCCGCTCTTTCCAGCATTTTGCCGAGAATGTCAAAGCCGTGGTTGCCATGGACACCACTTCAGCAATTCAGCAGAATGCCAGCCTCATGAAAAGAAAAAATTCATTTCCTTCATCTGTCTGCGGCCTCCCGAAAATGCAAGTGTGTCTGCCTCCTCGCCTGCATCTGTTGGCTTGTGTAACTTCCTGTCTGAGTCACTACCTGCCTGTCTGCATAACTGTCTGCCCACCTGTTTCGGCTCCTCCGCGCCTTGCTGTAAGCGAGCAAACGCTTGGAGGTCACATTTCGTTTTGAAGTGGAAGCGCGATACGCCGCACAGCGCGCAAGCCAACTACGGCCGTTGCAGCCGTAAAGATGAAAATTTAAAAACAACAGAAGCTCCTTTGCGTCAATTGATAAAAGCAAGGGAGAAAACGGACACAACTTCGGGTCTTTTTGCACCCCCTTCCTGCTCCCCTCTCCTTCATTCCCCCCCCCGGTTACAGGAAGGCAGCGCGGCTCGCTGAAGGCCGGCTGTCCCTCTGCCAAAGCTAACAGCTAGCAGGGATGAAAGGCCACCTCTCTCTGGCCCGGGCCGGCCCCGCTGCTGTCAAAGCGGTCCACTTCACATCCTTGCGGCCCTGCCAGCGCCACGGTCATACTTCACGAGCCGCGATGAAACGGCTCTGGAGTCGCAAACAACCGACTGACACCAACGCCGATGGTGTGAGATTCTCCCACACTGACGTCTTGAGCTAATCCCTCGGGCAGAGAGGCTCCTTGTCTCCCTGTACTTGGTAATCCGATGTCAGCCAGTGCCGTCTTCTCCATAGAACACAGGACAGGACGTACAGTGAAGACATTCGGATGATAAGCAGCAGGGTGAGGTGACCGGTACTCCCGCTTCTCTTATGAATGTGTTTTTTGTCTCCATGGGCTCTTTTTGTATGAGTCATTTTTCCCTTTTTGTGCGTTTCAAGGCCTTCTACGGGCGTTTTATAAAGCCTGAAGGATATGCGATAACGTAATAAGCACATGTCAAAGTGAATGAATGGATTTCTTTAATGAGAACTAGATGTGCTGTTGGAGCACAGTGTGGATCCAGGTTCAGGTCAACCAGTGTGTGATCCCCGTTGGCTCTGCTACCCGTCGGTGGAGGAGCCAGACTGGGCAGCAGTTCAGGGCATCCCCTCCGATCCAAATCACTGACCCAAGGCAGCGATTTGGCCTTCGGCGCTTTCGCTGTGGCCCCCGAGGTGGGACTCGGCTATTGGAACACGTTTTCCAGGAGTAGTTTCTTCTCTTTCTTTCTGATATGCAGTTTACAATCCGCCGGCTCCACTGAAACGCTCTGTGTTTGCACTGGTGGGCCTAGAACCCCGATGGCCTGCGGTCTCCGGTTGGAGTCTGTATGTGGGCTCCGCCTCCTACTACATCGCTGCAGTGTTGCACAAAAACGTTCTCTGTGCAGAGAAAATCTGGACTAGATGAACCACACACAACCTTCTCTGTAGGCGGATCCCGATGGGCCCGGTGCAGTTCCCCTGTACGCCTGTTTTTACTTACTTTGACTAAAAATAGGTCTTTAATTCCCCTTTTTTTTGCATTTGCACTGCAAATCTGTGTGTTTAGACTAATTTTATTGCCATCATTGGAGTAAAATCTGACCATAAGTATGGAAGGGGTTTGGAATGTCAAAGCGTCTTTCATATACACTGAGGCGCTTCTGTCCTGACTTACAGTGAAACACTCACTTGTAGTCTCACACACACACACACACACAGCATCGTCATCTCACAGCGCAACACAAACAGCTCTTGGGGGGGGGGGGGGGGGGAAAGGAGAAGAAAACCGTGGCAAGCGAAGCCAGCTGCAAGGTGCTGATTCAATACGTTTCAGAGGAATGTTAACAACCTCTTCAGGAATGCTGTATTCCCGAGCCGAGCGTTCTCAGTTATGTCGGGGGGGGGGGGACCCGGACACGGACACGGGGGGGGTCCAGAGGGGGAACACCAGGACGACCTTCACCTCTGGCGGTGGGAGTTGTTTTTCATCGACCAGAAGCCGCTGAATCACTTTTATATCGGGATCTGGGTCCGTCGGTGTCCTCTGATTGGATCCACTTCAGCGTGCGACAGAATCCAATCCAACGCATGAACGTTTTTTAGATTTTACCCCGCTGCACCTGCACACTAAATGTTAAGCTGCAGCCAGCTAACCCGAGCTAAAGGGCTGCAGCTTCGTATTTACTGTACCCACATGAGAGCGGTATCAATCTTATTATCTCGGTAAGAATGCGACATAAGAGGATTTTCTAATGCGCCCAACAACAATTGCTTTGGAAAATCAGCTTGCAAGCCTTGTGACTGCGTGAATGTTGATCCGCACTAACCCGCAGTACGGTTTGCTGTTTTTTCCTCTCTTGCCGGAATTATCCAGAAGGTTGACTTTCTGGGTGTGCTGATAATACCTGGTATTTTTTCCTACTTTTGGCAAACTTCCACATAAAAGTCCCATGTTCTTTCCAAATAGTCTTCCATTTAGTCATGAACAAAAACACCGTATTTTCCCACTGACATCTCATCTCGTGCCATTTGGGAGGGAACAAACTTTTACTGTTTGGAACAAAGTGCATCCGTGAGGAGGCAAACAGACACAGACCGAGAGATAGGCTGTTTGTTTTGTCTGCGCCCCACTGGCTCCTTGGACGGGGCCTCTGGGAAAAGTGCCTGACGCCGAATCAACTGGTTCCAGAAATCTAGCCGACTGTTTTTTTTTTGTTTTTTTTTTCTACCTTCACATCACAGTCTGTTCCCAGATCTGATCCAACAGGAGCAAACTGCTTCCCTCAACAAGTGCCTCCTTGTTCCGCTCTCAGTCCCTCTTCCTGTCATCTCGGCCCCTTTCTTCTTCTTCTTCTTGTTTATCCTCTGTGTTCCCAAAGCCTCTCCGTGGGGTCAGGTATCTTCTCATAGATTCCTCTCTCTTCCTCCTCCTTTTTCCCCATACTTCCTCCTCTTTTATTTCCAGCCCCCTCCTTTTTCTCTGCTGATAGCTGAACCAGCTGTGGCTGCAGCAGCGCAGCTGCGCAGGCTCTGCACCTCCCGCACACGCATGTCTCCAACGACACAGACATGCACTCGGACACTGTGTGTGTGTGTGTGTGTGTGTGTGTGTGTGTGTGTGTGTGTGTGTGTGTGTGAGAGGACCAGGATGTCCGCTTGCTGGGCTGCGGATGTTTTCTCTGACTCCCTCTGTGTGTCCCGTCACTTTCTTCTCTCCTCCTTTTGCGTTCTGTGGCTTTCTGAATCTACTTTGCCGTCCGTCTGGCCACAACAACGACTTTCTCTCTGCGGCATTGCTGGGTTTGAGTCCTGTAACTCATCAAAAAAAATAGTAAACATTAAACGCCGTTTGCCTCATTTAGAAAAAATAAAAAGTGTTACTGGCCCGTGCTTAAAAGCGTTGGTGGCAGAGGGAGAGTGTTGGCCGGGATGTGCTATTGTATATGTTTTTAATGGCTAACAGTTGCATTTCTTTGCACGGCAGAGAGAACTTAATAATAAAGCCTGGATTGAACATATTTGCACAACCTCTTTGATGGTTTTTATACACGCGTCTTCTACAGATGACTTTTTCTTGTCTCCCGGCGAAATCAGGCCTTCTCTACTTGTAAACGCCCCAAGGACCGGTTTTGAAGTTCTGAGCAACTGGACCACAAAGGGGTTGTTTTTCTCTGTCAGGTTGTGATGTTTTATAAGACCTGTGAAGATGAGAAAGAGGTGATCGAAGTAGCAGCGCTGCCACTAGTGAGCTAATCTGTTAGCATGTTCACCATATGGACCACACAGCCCTTTGCTGATGCTGAACAGGATTCTTTTTTTTTAATGTTACACTTTTCGGGGTCATTTGGGAATCTTGAGAGATGCTGGTAGGCGGACCAGGCTGAACCAGGCTGAACCAGGCTGGACCAGGCTGGACCAGGCTCGCTGTGTCCCTTGTTTTCAGTCCATATTCCTTTTTAACCAGCAGCGTAGCGTCCTACGTGGAGCCGGCAGACATTTGAATAGTTTCAATCTCCTCGTCTACAGAAAGGAGGCAAATAAGCTTCTCCCAAAATTCTTCCAACAGTCTTTCAACTGCTTACAGGACACAGAAGCCAGTTACCACGGCTACCAAGGACTGGTGTATCTAGGACTTTAGCTTGCAGGTCGCAGAGTTCCCCTTCGTAGAAGAGGGAATAGAATAGGAATATGTTGCATAAACTCGGTAATGGTGGCCACATGTCTCACCACACATGCAAATGTTTAACCAAGCTCCTCCCCGGCTCTCATTCACAAACACTTGCATTCCGTTTCTTTGTTTTTGTCTATTTCCTCCAAAGCAGGTACAGACACACACACACACACACACACACAGTTTATTGTCTCAGCACTAATCCAGTGGATCGTTTCAATTTCACCCTCCCTGCTGTTTTCCTGTCAGCTTTCTTCCATTTCACTTGGAGCCTTCCCGGCGGCCTCGCCAGGCCGTCATTCCTGTAACTGATCTCGACTTCCGTCAGAGCTCTGCTTCATGTGGAATTCATATTTTCTGTTGGTCGGTGTTAAAAATTACAATGCAAAACCGTCAGGCTGTAGGAAGGGAAGTGAGCAGAGGTGAGGTGATAGAGGTGATACGAAGTGAGTGAGAGAGAGAGAGAGAGAGAGAGAGAAGACATTCAGAGATGGGGGGGCGGGGGGGGGAGAAGAGAGACACATTGAGAGTTAAAACAAAAAGGGGGAGGGACGGGACTGTAGATGTCTGGGGTGATTTTTCTGGAGCCGTTTGTCAGCGGGCCACCGGAGCAGAGAACAATGGACTCTGGCTCAGCTCTGCACCGCCCGTTTAGTCCAAACTGAACCCGGGGCTCCTCTCTCTCTCTCTCTCTCTCTCTCTCTCTCTCTCTCTCCCCCGCCTGCAGAACTTCACGTTGATTCGAGACCTTGAGGCAGCGTGTCACCTTCACTGTTTGAAAACCAGAACCCGTGGTTTGCACGTTTACGCACCGCAGCTGCTGAGCCCGTCGACTCACTGGCGTGAGGCGGTTCACATGTGATCCCTTTGAGGCCCTGCAGCAGCGTCCTTTCTGCTGTGATATGAGTGGCCGTATATCTCCCTGGATTCTTCCTGTAATGTTTTCCAGAATGTTTTTTCTGAAGGACAGGCTCGGGCTGTAACCGTGGTTTTCACCGGTTTTATTCTGCCACCGTGTTTGGTTTCAAGTCTCAACCTTTTTCGTTTGAGAAAGAACGTTTTCTTGATTTAGTACTGATTTTTGGAGGTTCTGTTCCCATATGCATTCCCAGCAAATACGATTTTTGGTCACACCGCCACAAAATCCTCCATGAGAGGTGCTGGGTCAGCGGATCTCTTATCATTCCTCAGCTTATGAATGTGTGTATTTCAATGACAGCTGTCTAGTTTTACAGCACTTTCCCTCTTCACTGCTGTCTCCTGTGGAGTTTGTTTAGCATAATTATGTAGTGTATTATTCTAGCACTGGTATTTCTGCCTACGGCCATGACGGTTTCACTGTTTCACATGGGTTGGACTGACAGCAAGACACCACCGCACCAAAACTACAACCGTGAGCCACAGCTGTTATTTGCGCCAAATATGATTTGCACATTAAAACAAACATGGATACATATTTCTGAGATTATGGCCCTGTACTGTGTCTCTGACGCCATTTTAGTGCGTCTGTGCACATAAATGCTAAACCTTCAGATGTCCTTCTCTGGAGAGGCCAGTACTGTTGAAATGTCTCACTCAAATACTTAAACCCCAAAACGGTCCGGTCCAGTGATTTTAGTGGTATATGTTTTTTCAGCCTTTTATTTGTATTTCTATTCTGTCCTTCATGTTTCTGCTGAGGCAATGTTACAGTTTCCTCCTCAGCTGACTGTTTCCACTTGGAGGACACAAACTCTAAATGTTTGCTTAGTCTGGTGTCCTTTTCTATTTTAAAACTGTGCAAACGTGCCAAATATGTGTGTGTGTGTGTGTGTTATGTTCTTGAGTTTTTTTGGACTCAACCAAAACCACGACCATTCTTGACCCTCTCAACTAGGCCCGTCTTTTCTTAATTTTTACTCTTTTTTTTTTATACCCCTTCAGTTCAGATACCGAGCTGCTGCAACCTCTCACCTGGGCTCTCTTTGTGAACATAGTTTATTTAACACGGCGCATTAACTAGATCACTTCCCAATCCTGTAACACCAGAGACGACGGAGCAGACACGCGCAGGTCGAGAGAAAACAAGTACCGGCTGCTGTGAGAGAATGAAACCCGCCATCCAACCAGGAAGCAAGCGAGCAATCAGACTGCAGCTCAAACAAGTAACCCCATATCCAAATAGAAGGGACAGAAAGACGAAGTGCACAATGACCCTTTTATTGCCGCTCGACACACAGACTGCGCGGCGGTGGGTTTATCTTGGCGCGGCCTTTTGGATCTGTTTGGCCCGCTGAGCGAGTGACCGCCTTCTGGCTGCGAGACGGTGTCACTGCGGTCGACCAGCAAACCGGAGCGCCCCCCCCCCCCCCCGCCGCTCCTGCAGACCTGTGGCACTCTGCTGAATGATGGATCGTTTACCTCTAATGAAAACAAGGCTCTGAGGCCGCTGTGTTCACCCCCCCCCCCCCCCCCTTACCCCCCATGGATCGCTTATTGTTGCTTATTAGGAACTTGTCATGTTGCGCTGTAATCAGGGTCTAACAGGAACTGATCCATCTTAGCTGCAGCTTTCTGATGCTTTTTTCTTCATACATGATTCATGATAAAAGCCCCTCAACCAACTTTTAGATGGAAAAGTCAATTGTCAAAGTTGAAAAGTGGAAGTGCGCATTACTTTACAAAATATGCTGGCAAGGCACTTACTTCCTTTTCAGGGCATCCGTTCCAAAGATATGGGTTCTCGCCTTCATGTTTTTTTTTTCAGTTTACTGGTAAATGCCACACCTGCCCTATATAGGCCTCTCTGTTCCACTTGCATGTCAAACTCAGCAGAGAATGAGCGCAGGTGGACCTAATGGTGGCAGACTAAACATCAGCTGTGAAAGAAGAGGTTCGTTCGACCACTAGTGGATTAAAACGGCACCAGGACACCGGCTCTATAAAATGTTGTGATGCCTGGTACTGGTTTATCTGCTCAGTCAACCTTTGCTGTTGTCAAAAAAGAAAAATGGTCAAAAAACTCAAGAGTCAAAAATTATTGGGAAAACTTGATAGTGGCTCTAAATTAAAATATGTACAACGGGACGTGAGTGAACAGGGTCTCGTCTTCTATCCCCCCACAGGTGGCCTACCTGGGCAAAGTGAGGATCTCCGGCACCCAGTTCCTGTCGGGCTGCACCGAGGCTGCGGTGGTGGGCCTGGTGGACGGGCGCGCCCTCGCCCAGCAGCAGGGCGCCGCCCCCGGCGCGACCTCCCTGCTGGAGATCCGTCCCTTCCAGGTGCGTCTTCACCACCTGGACGGGCACGCCGGGGCCTCGGTAACCATGGACACCTACCAGGTGGCGCGGATCGCCTACTGCACGGCGGACCACAGCGCGAGGCCCAACGTGTTCGCCTGGATCTACCGCGAGATCAACGACGACCTGTCCTTCCAGATGGACTGCCACGCCGTCGAGTGCGAGAGCAAGCTGGAGGCCAAGAAGCTGGCGCACTCCATGATGGAGGCTTTCCGCAAGACTTTCCACAGCATGCGCAGCGACGGCCGCATCCACAAGAGCGGCTCGTCGGACGACTTCGCCGAGGACTCGTCCACCGCCGAGGACACGACCCCGGACGACGGCTGAACTGAACTCCCCCCCCCCCCCCCCCCACCCCCGACGCCCCCGTCCCCGAACGGGGGGGCGATGGGTTTACCGGAAGGATGGACAGATTAACCTGCTCTCTCTCTCTCTCTCTCTCTCATTCTCCCCTCTGCGATCCTCCCTGTTACCAATTTGGAACAAAATGAACTGACCCTGTGACCCCCCCGACCCCCCCGCCAGTATGACGAAGTCGTTTTTAAATACTGTGACGGGAGTTCCAAAAGACCAACATTCACATACAGGGATATCAAAGTGCTGCCACTTTAAAAAAAAAATGGCCCTCAAATGGCCCTCAAAGGCCCACAGGGTGCTTTCAAGCACCTGCGTATCCGCCCCCAACAGATCGACCCCACATTTCCACCTTCATCTTCAACCACTGTGTCACCCCGGCTCCCAGCAGAGACTCTTGTTTGTGGCTCCGAAGCCTTTGGCGCGGCAGACAAACCGAGTTCAGTCCCAGCTCGTGAAAACCCAGCGCTACTCTTGCCATGTAGGGACCCGGCACAAAGAAGGCCTGTGACTTATTTTTTCGGGTCCCGACCCCAGAGTGTATGAGACTGTTGGAGCACATGAATTCTTTTTAGATGTTTTAATTATGTGGATCTCTGTTACAATGCCTTTTTGACCTCGGTAACGGGCAAATGAGGATGTGAAAGAAAAGCTAAGCCTTTAAGCACTATTCATATCATCACTGCGGTACCTTAGTCCGACCCTGAAATTACTGTTACACACACGTAGACTACGGAGCCAGAGCTTCTAGCGCTGCCTCCGTTTTTTAACAGCTACTTTGATGTTCAGAGTATTCGTGCGGCGCCTCTGGAGAATGTAGGTGCTACGTAGATGTTACGTTTTAGAAGTTCTCACCCTGTCTGCGACACCTTAATCATCCACTTCTGTTTTGAATATACCAAAATTCAGGCTGGATTTTGCCTGTCAGATTATGTGCCTCACTTTCCTCTCACATTAGTTTGGTCTCTTACCCGGGTCCCTGTGTGTATGTGCGGGCCAACCCTTTTTTCTGTGTGTGTGTGTGTGTGTGTGTGTGTGTGTGTGTGTGTGTGATTGCTTACTTGTGTATATGATTGTACACATGAGTGCTGTTGAAGATGAGATGAGACGTGAGTGAACGAGAACAAGGTGAGGGAGTAGGAAGAGTATTGAATGATTAGCTGGAGTTGTTCTCATCGCCCCGGAAGCATCCGTCTTTGATGCTTGAGGTGGGGGGGGGGGGGGGGGCGTTTTAACACCACGACACGGTACTGTGACCATTTGCCACGTTTTCTTACTCGTATTCTCTTGCGAAACGGGAGAGACACGAGAGTCTGAATGTGCCAGTCGCTTGAGGAAGCAGGACACTTAAAACACACCCGAGTCCCGAGTTAACGGGCCGACGCCTCCTGGGCCGAGTCCGACGCCTCGCCCCCATCGGCGGGTGACCGATTCCCCTCCTGCGCCGCGGCCCTGCATCGAGGCCGAAACGCATCAGAGCGCCACGCTTCTTCTCTTTTTTTTCTTTTTTTTTCAAACTGGACTGCATTGAACGGACTCGGCGCTGCCAGTGAGGAGAGGTCCTCGGTCCGTAACCTAAAAAAGAACGATGGGGTGGCTCTGGTCGGCACACACTCAAATATATACACCAACATACAATTATACGTCATGTACACACACATTGTATTTGAGTATTACTCAATAAGCTTATGTAAATACAAATGTATCACTCTCCAAATATTACAGCATACATGTTGATAGCTATTTTAAATGATACAAAGTGTTGAGAAACCATCATACGATACAGAAACGATGTAATGAAGCCTACTGTGAATAATAATTGGAGAGCCTGATAGCTGTGTGTGTGTGGGTGTGTGTGTGTGTGTGTGTGTGCGGGTGTGTGGAAGTGATTGTATGTGTTGGGATGAGTGCTGAGGGGGGGTGGACGTGTGTGTGGGGGGGGGGGGGGGGAAGAGAGTGTTTATAAAGCTGTAGATTACTGTGTCATGTCTGTCTGAAAGCTCAGACGCGCTTTAAATGTTTGAAAAGTGTTACCTTAAGTGTTTTCTATACAGTGTTTGCAAAGATCAAGAAACAATTGCATATAAAGTATTTACCAAGACCAAGCGCTGGATGGTGTGGTCTGTTTCTTCTCTCATACCCACGTCTGATGTCTCCGTCTCCACAGATCCCGGCAAAAAAAAAAAAAAAAGACGTTTTTTTTCTTCTTTAAGACCTGCGTGAGTTGAACTTTGTGTGTTGGTGCTGCGGCTGCATGCATGTGGGAGGATAAATACAAAGCATGTTCAGTTTCACTACAAACCGAGCGAGTAACCAGATGATGCTCTTGTGCCAGGACATATGTAAAGCATAACCAGGCGGCCCTACACACACACACACACACACACGCGTTCCAACAAACTGCAATGTGACTGTTGTGAAATTATTATGAAATTATTCAAGGTATAAAACTGTTTAGATGTGCTTACGAAATGTTTGGGTGTGATTTTCGTGGTCTCTTTTTAAGGGGATTGTGGAGGTCAAAGTGCTGACGGGGCACAAATATCGTGACCGTTTTGGATCATCTTCTCCCTCCTGCTACCATCACTCCTCCACTGTGTGTGTGTGTGTGTGTGTGTGTGTGTGGGCGCAATTTCCCGGAGCAAACTCCTAAACTCAAGTTTATGGTGTTTCCACGCTCATTTCAGGTTTATGTGTGACACTGTCTCTGTGCGTCCTCCGAGGGAGGTTTTACTCTCCCATTCCTCCCATTCCTCTGTTCTCTCGAATCTTTTCTTTTATTGCGTTGTTGTGCTCCGGCCTGCCGTCTGCCAGAATGCGGCGGCCCTTGTCTCTTCAAAGTGCCCACATCAATAACCGGATAACTAGCTGCTCTCTGCTTGTGTGGCTGGCGATCATTTTGCAGCTTAAGAGCTGGAGAGAATTGGAGGCAAAATGGATGCTGTGCAGAATGTTAATGTGTGTTGAATGAGAACACTGCCTCCCTCTGGCAAGAAGAGCTACAGCCTCTTGCTTTGATGTCCTCTCTTCTTTTTTTTTTTTTCCTCCCTAAAGAGGCCTTTTCATGTTGTCATAAACAGTCTAACTCCTCATGATGAGAATCATTACTTTGAGAATGGCAGGAGGGAAGCAGATTGTTTTTGCTGCCGTGACTGGCTTGTTTGGGTTAAAAAGGAAAGCGTAACAGAAGGCGATGCACCACGTGGACGTTGATGAGCAGCAGGCAGACATTTCCTACTTTTTGCTAAGTGGTTTTCATTAAACGGGCTCTAAAGTCGCAAAGCAATATGCCAACAAGGCCTTCCTGCCCCCGTCTCTCTGTACACGTTCGCTCTCCGCTGTGCTCTTGTGTCTGACCCACTTCCACAAGCGAACCGGAACAGAGGGGCCCTGTGGGGCCCACAAAGAGAACCCCCCCCCCCCCCCCCCCCCCCCCACCATCAGCCCGGCGTCGGGTCAGTCAGTCGGCTCACAATACAAACTCTGTTAGCGCTCCAGCTGGCCGCTCGTCCTCCTGCAAGTCCCCCCCCCCCCCCCTCACCTACCTGTCTACCCACCAGCCCTCGAAGGCCCAAACCCGGGCCGGGTTCGAGGAGCGGTGCCAACGCCGTTGGTCCGATCCGATCCTCCTCCCCGGGCCCCTCGGAGAGAACACTGTCAACATGTGTACGGAGGAGATGCGTGAAATGGACCAGGACCTGCACACATTCTTTCCACTTCTGGCTCGACTGAAATAGCACATTTTACACATGTGGTTGTTCACCGTGGTGAAATACTACTTCTTGAATGTTTTAAAGCGCGTATTACGTTGTAACCATAGCTATTGAGCAGAAGCCAGACAGACACGTTAGTGGTCTAAAATACGATGATTGTAACATTGCTAATTGTGTACTGCAGGACCCAAAGCACACTTCACTTCTGTCTTCAATCATTTGACTTTGTCCACTTTGAATTTTGGTGGAAACCCCTTTTTTCTATTTACGTGCAAGAAAGGACAAATTTAGAAATGATACAGAAATAAATGTTTCTACTTGGCCAATAGTTTCATAATATATTTGTTGGTTTTCTGAAAATAACCATATAGGTAGTTTGAAAAATATGGATTTCCATGAAATATATGCTTTTAAACCACAAAAATATTCCTTCATTAATTCATTGTTTTGAACTGTTTGTCAAAGTTCAACATGAAAACCTTGCAGAAAACGATTAGGAAAATACAGACATGCAAAATAAAGTGTTAAATATGAAGAAAAAAAACTAGATCTAAATCTAAAGAGCGAAATGCAATTCATCTCCCAGACCCAGAAAAAGAGGATATTGGAATATTCCAACAAACTATTTCCCCTGGTCATGTCCAGATCCCCTAAAACCTTCTTACGATTTAAGATTCCTGTCAAATTGAAATGTGGACTGGAGTGAGGGGGGGAAAAAGGAGGGCAGGAGGCTCAAAGAAGACTCCAGACTCTGAGTTAAGCAAGGCCCACAGGGATCCAGTGCACGTCACTGCTGTAATATACTTACAGATGAAATGCCGGCCCTGAATCCCTGGGGGACGGGACACGTCTGGCCCGAGATCCAAGATGAGCCGCTGGGTCAGGAAGGAGGGATAAAAGTCTGAGGAAACACTAAGCTCAAACAGAGCCTGGAGACCAAATGTCAGCGGCTCTGTCTGTGAAGTCCCACCCGCCGCGGCTCCGATAGCACTCAGAGTTTGCTGTTTGCACTCCTGTCCCTGAGTTTAATACGCAAAAGACAGTAGAACATGTGACTGCGTGTGACAGTTTCATCTATTAAAGCTATATCCTCAAAATAACAAATGTATGTTTCAGATATGGAGCTGAAATAATGATGCGCTAAGCAGAAAAGTTGCGAAAATGGCATTAGCACACATTAATGGAAGGTTATTTGACAGAAAACAACTCCAAAAATGCATATAAAGCCGCATCAGCACGAAGAAACAGGGGAAATCATCTAGCTTTGCTTATTCCGAAGGTACCTGCAGCTCTCCTGAGCTCTCTGATCCAAATAAAAGTGTACTTTTTAAAAAACGTACATGTCTTGGTCGAACTGGGGGTTACATCTAACTGTGTCTTGTGTTTGTGAGGTAACCTGTGCTAGGTCCATGCTAAGCTAAGTGGCGGTGGCTACATAGTCAGCCCACATACACACACACTTAGTGTGATATGGATCTTTGATTCTAAATCCCGGAAAGAAAGAGAATAATAATCTTTCTATAAATCTGAATACGTCTTTGCAAATTTCATCCTTGGAGGGTAAATTGCACTATTTTGCTAAACTGAACTAATCCATTTAAATCAATCCATCCCACTCTTGTTATATGGGCAGCAGACACTGTTAGGTGGAGCAGTGACAGGGCACGGACGCTAGAAGAGGGTTAGAAGAAAGGAATGCATGTTTTGGGGGGGGTAGGGGGGGGAATAAGTGACAGCAGCAAAGGCACGGCTCATCTGGACCGACATCTTGCTCCCAGATGTTGAGTTTAGTAATCCAGCTGTGTCGCATCCTGCTGGCTGGGCCAAAATAACATCTCAGAAAATAAACAACTGACCAAACTGTCTCATGGGTTGGCAGTGAGGTCAACGACATAAATAGAAAGATGCCTGAAAAGAAAGGCGAAAAAAAAACAACCTTTTCCCTAAATAATCTGACAAAAACACCTCCAGCTGTTGTTCTTTCTTTGTCCACTTGGTGTCATCATGGCTCAACCATATCTTTTCATGCTGTCTGAAGAGGGATTGACCTCAATAAAATTGATGTAATGGAGGTGATTATAAGGATACTGTTTCCACATACCATCATTATGCCTTTATGAATTAGTTGCTGAATCTATTATAGTTGGCAACTGAACCTATAATGTGAAGAACCGTATGTATTTATATCGCTACCAATGTAAAACAGTGATGAATTGGATGAAAACAGCTGAACATTTATTTTTTCCCCCCAATCTCCGTACTACATTGTGACTCCAAAGGGGTACATTTCAAAATGAAATTGCTGAGATAAGACATATGTGAGGTGTGTATTGAGATAAGACATATGTATGAGCAGCATCAAGTAATAAACATGGCAGAGAGGTGCAAAGAGGATATCGCAGATTATCCGGTTTCTTTCCTTATTTAAAATGTCATGACTTCTGAGTGGACGCCCTTTCGCATTTGCTTTCCTTCTCCCATGTCAAAGGCTTTCAGAGGAACACAAAGATGAGATCACTGAGCATTGGATTCGTATCGTTTTGGCAGATCACGAAACCCGACATGATGAACCCGTTTTTTCATTCCGGAGATTCTGAAGCCAGATCTGTGCCCACATACAAACGTGGATTTCAGCTTGGAGGCCATGCTGACAGTCAGCACCGGGCTTAAGAAGGGATGAAACATCTCACTCCATATCTGTAGGCCCGTGGGCTTCCTGTGTGGCTCAGCTGGTTTCATCCCGAGGCCCCAAAGCTCCACCGATCGCTGAGAAGATTAAGGACAGAAGCACATCTTCTCAACACAGCATCGTGTTATCGCTTCAGAGGACTGTGTTTGCTTTTGTTAGTGTGTGTGTGTGTGTGTGTGTGTGGACTGAATTCATAAACTTAATCCGTGATTGAAAATGGACTTGATGTTTGTTGTCAGTGGTCGCCATGTTTAATGCATGCAGCAGATATTGAGAACAGTGTGACACATTTTTCAAAGAAGGAAGGCTTGGAGGAGAGCTGGCAGTACTGACAATGAGATTAAGTTTTAGCTTTAGTTTTGCTGCCATTGTAATAATAATCAGACCAAGTGGCAAAAAAAAGAGCAGAATATCTAACATAGCCGAACAGAAGCTGGCACCTGTTGCCCAGGTTAAAAGGCGCTCTTGTTCATTTGTCCTCGTGATGCAGGCCCCCCCCCCCCCCCCCCCCCCCTGTAACCCGTTCCGGGGGGGGGGGGGGGTCCGATGCCTGGAAGGCAGCGCTGCCACATTCAGTGCTGTTGCTGGTCGTCTGTCAGCGCGCCTTATTGGGGGTAATCGCCTCATCTCCTCTCTTCACTCCACACAGGGGCGCAAAGGTCAGAGGTCACTCAGCATGGAAACTCTTCTGTAATGAGAAAACACCTTGGCTGCCCATCTTTGTGATTGACGGTTTTATAATATAACATTATTAGGAACTATAGATGCTATATTTTGTGTTTTTGTTCAAAGGTGAAACTCTGACAGACAGAATTGGGTCTAATTATTATATAGTAGTATTCTTTTGAATATTTTTCTCGTAAGGATAATATGTTATTTATTCTCATAGCCTACTTTTATGAAAAGGTAGCCACCATAATACATACATATGGTAAAAAGAGGATAAGTATAGCCACATATATATCAGTTACATAACACATAAGTTATTCCAATTAAGGAAATTCTCCCTGTTCTGCTCCGACTTGCCTGGCTTGTGAATCCCTTATGTCAGAATGATGAAGTTATGGCAGTGAGGGATTTTATGAACCTGTTTTTCTTCATTATGGTCAGTTAAAGCAATACGCTCTGGGATGAGCAAAGCATGTTTGTTTCTCTGTGCAGCTTTGTGTATCATGTCGTGGTCAGGTGATGTTATTTAAAGCTCTGCTCATCACCATCAACAAAACCTTCTGTGACGCAAAGCACAAGAGAGATGCTTTAAGACGAGTGAAGCCCCTGAGAACTGAGGCTCACATTCCTGCAGCCATCTGGCTCAGAGTGATGCAGCTCACGCGGCTCGGCCAGCTTGGTGAGCTCAGACGTGTCCGCGGATTCTCCCCTCAAAGAAAGGACACCTTGAGTAAATAGAACGCCTCGCCTCGCCTCGCCTCGTGGAGACCTTGGTCCACAGGGCCGAAAGCAGATGAGGCTTTCAGGCGCCACGGTGTGGGAGGGTGCATCGTTTTAGCTGATGTGTTGGCTGAACCAAAAACAGTCTCCTTCTGTGACAACACTGTGAAGATGGCCCGACAAATACGTCGCAGGATAACAACAACAGAGTCTGTGCTGGGAGGACCTCGTGTTTAAGAATGGAGCCGGTGACAGGGAGACGTTTAGACAGCTTGGACAGCGTCCTCGGCCCCAGTGGAGTCCTTCACCACGATGACTCTCCGCCCGCCGACGTCTGGCACAAATAAACACATCGCATGTTTGTTTTTGCTGCTGATCAGTGGCACACTTGTGTCTGAGTTTTTCAGTCCATTTATTGAAATACAGCTATTACAAATATCACAGATAATTTGATTATGCTGGTTGACGATTTGATTCAGTTCTTCTCACCAGATCTGTCTCTATTTCCCCCGAAGGACGTGAGTTGGCCGTGTTTCCCGAAGTAGCATCTGGAAGTATTTTCCATTTCTGAGCTCATAAATTGTTGCTGTAAAATGGAGATCATTTTGGCCAAAACAAAGAATATCAAACCAAACTGGAGTCGTTCCTTTCCTAAACTCACAACAGTCCTTCGGTTGGTCCTTAGATCTAAAGTCCTGACACGTGGCCTCTCCAATCAGCTTCCTCTCTTGTTCTCAGCAGGTCCAGATGAATCCGTCAGATTTCCCTGGTCACTCTTTCCACTTGCAGAACAGCCTCATCAGCCTCCAGCCAAGAAGCCCAGGATCACTTAATCAGCCTCCCACCTTCTGAATTGCCATATTCTCATTTGTCAGTGTTTCCTCACTGCTTGGGAATTTCAAACGCCCCTAAAAAATGTGAGTCTCAAAAGGGGGAGGAGACCTCGTGCTGTCAGCAGAGAGGACATTCTGCCGGTCTGTAAGCAGACGCCTTGTCAGTTGTCTTCATCCTTAATTCAAGGACATGTCTGTGGGTGTGTGTATGTCTAAGAGGTCCCTGGACAGCCCCCCCCCCCCCCCCCCCCCCCCCCCCCCCCCCCCCGGGGTCGTCTCGGCTGGCCTGTCAACGTGTCACATGCCAACACAGCTCTGTTCTTAGAGAGGCAAAGCTGCAGCTGTTGTTGATGGATGAACTCTCTAGGAAGTGTGTGTGTGCGCATGTGTGTGTGTGTGTGTGTGGGGGGGGGTGTTTGCTTGTTTGATGCTGCAATACTGAACCAGACGCACGGCAATACGGGTGCAATAATATTTCAGTTGTTTTCCAACTCAAGTTTGGTTAGATAATAATAATAATATCATTTTATTTATATAGTGCTTTTTTAAAATAAGCTTATCATGTGCATATTCAACACGCACACTGAAATAAACCATTCCACCCCCCACGGGACATCATTTTGTCCTAAATTGCTGCTGTCCATGAGGAGTTGCAGTTGTTCCTCTTGACATTACATAGGACTATTTAATGAGACATTGTCCTTGGACTCTTCTCGGGGGGGCACACACGTTAATAAATAAGTCATGGAAACTGATTCAGGGGAGCAGACGATGACATGAAAATAAAGAGGCAGCACTTGAACCAAAGGGACTTTTCTCATGAATAGAAATGTGGATAATTCAAGGTGCACAGGCAAAGATGAATCTCCCATCCAACGGGGAGGGTAATAAGAGACTTCCACATATACATGAGCACTTTACCCATAGGATAAATGGCTTTGTTTGGTGCAGCCTGGGGCTGCGATTGAGTCACTACGTTGAGAAGGCCTAACACATTATAATAATATAATCATTATTATTATTATATGTTTTCCCACAGAGGTATCCAAAGTAAGAGCAGGGACATGACAGAGATCCCTTATTCAAACCTGCAAGCACAATACATTTTTGTCTATAATCTTTGATTCCCGTTTTGTTAGTTGCCACATGTTGAACTAGGCTTTTCAAAAGAAAAGTTTTTGCAAACACACTTCAATTCTAACAGTCTTGCAGAAAGTTGGAGAAGATTGACACAACCCCCCCCCCCCCCCCCCCCCCCCCCCCCCCCCCCCCCCCCCCCCCCGACGAGAGTTAGTTTCACGTCGCCTGGAGGACTCCGCTGTCTCAAATAAGTGTTTGATAATACTGGAGCACTTCCCTGCCTCCTTTCTCCTTCTGAACTTTATCTGTGGTTACCTCAGGATTCCCCGTCAGCGCTCTGACATTTCTTCCCCTCCCCTCAATGTTTAATCGAAGGCCTTGTGGGAGCAGACAGCGCGGCCGCGGGGTTCGGAGGCCAAAGGCGTTGTTAAGAGTTAAAAATGACCGCCTCGGTGTGAGGGAACCCCCCCCCCCCCCCCCAAAGCCCCAGACGTGACAGCGAGGCCTATAGATCCAAAGACCAGCTGAGAGTGGTTCATCCTATTGAACTGCACGGTGCTGAGGATCACCTACATGTCTATATTATCACTCACATGGGAGTGCCACCCGGGTCCCTTTAAGTCCCTCAGGGAGCCGCGGTCTCTGTGAGGCGCACAAATCACAACGGTGAGCCACTGAAAGGTCACCATGACGCCACATACCATCAAAATATCTCATGAAGATCGTTAGAATCTGGAGGCAAAGATGGTCAAGAGGCAATGATGTAAAACCCAGCTGATGAGTTTTTGGACATGTTACATTAAGGGCCGGCTGCTTTCCAGCTGAATTCTAAATGTATTTTTGATGATGCATTTGTGTCATAATTGCTTTTCTTTTTTAAAGCAACAGGCCTTTATTGACGCTTCCCACCATGACCCTCTCCCTGAATGTAATAGAATCAACACAACAAGAAAAATAACGTTGAAGTAAACCTTTACAATGCAGTCAGGTTCAACACAAACAAAAGTGAGTTTCATTTAAAAATAAAAGGGCTTAACTGCTTGCAAAAAATTTTAATAGAGTAGAGTATAATAATAATGATAATAATAATATGATACTGTGTTTGTTTTCAAAAAGCAGTACTCTGTTTACAGAGTGGGATGCTTTTATCTAAAAAAGTCAGGAAACAACTAATAAGATACCTGAAATATATATATATATATATATATTTCTTTTTCTTAATTGCAACAGAGTAAAATAAAACCAAACTGAATTGAGATAAAATTTAAAGTATTGTAATTTTACAATTGGTAATACAATAAGTGTCATAGCACAAATATGAATACACTGCGGATTCGACTTTAATGTGCAGTTGGAAACGTATGTGAACTGCTAAGTATTTTATTGATTGTCTCAAACAACTCTCTGTTTATTTCTCATGCTTAAGTGGTTTTGTGCACCGACTTTTTCCCAGAGGCAGATTCATACTTTACGCCCTGTGTGGTTCGTGATAAGGGTTAGAAATCGAAGAGCTGATGGAATGTGAAGCACGTCTGGGGAGAAAAGAAAAACACAAGCTCCAGAAATCACTGACGTCCTCTCTCTCTCTCTCTCTCTCTCTCTCTCTCTCTTTCTCTCTCTCTCTCTCCTTCACTCAAACACTCCCACACAAATTCAAAATGCAGACACTTGAGCACAGACGTACTATCTTGAGGAAGCAAGAACTTAAAGTGCCTGCAGTCTTCAGTGTCTTGGTGTCAAAGGTCCCTCACTTATTCTCCATAAGAGACCAGAAAGAAATTGTGCACAGCCGCAAGCTTATAATGAAAAGATTGGTCGGCTTAGTGATAAGGAGTGGAGGCAATGAAAGAACCGAGAGCATGAAGCTGCTTTACATAACAGTCTGTGGTTATTCATAGAACGTCATGAATGGAGAGCCATTGGGCGATTACTTGGTCGATTTAATATACATAATCTATGTTGAAGTGCAAGAAAAACACAGTAGGCCCCCGAGAAATGTAGGTCATGCCCATTCAGGTGAACATTTGATGATATTTGATATTTTTCCTCAGTTAAAATGTAGATGCCATTTATGATAATGTGACCTAAGGAATCCATGAGTGCAGCTGCGTCAGTGTTACACACAAGCACAGCAACAGACAAGCACAGGACACCGATCCCGCTGCAGGACATCTCGCTGACAGGTCAGATTTGTCTCATAATTGACGGATGTTTTGACCGTTACCTAACGTAACCTAATCCCCAGTGTTTTCCCAGTTTAAGTCAAAAGTAATGGACACAGGTCCGTTTTTAACTGATGATGTGATGTGGAAAGTTATCACAGTCCCAAAGTCATTACAATTCATCCTGAGGGGGAGATGCATTTGCGAGCCAAATGTCACGGCATTTATTAGCTGTCTGTACATTTCACAGCCACAAATATGAACCTCGCAGTGCCCTTAGAGGAAATGTCAGGAAATGGCCCAGAGTTAAAAGGATTTATCCTCTAGGTACTAAGAATGTCTGCACCAAGTTTCCTATAAATCCATATAATGTTTGAGCTGAAGCAGCTGTGGTTAGAAAATACATACATATACAGTGCATAGTATTGTATTTGTACTGGAGGCTTTATTGTTTGTGGAAAAGGAAGATTAACTTGAATTGCTCTTACATTAAACATATTGATGGATTAGTACAACGTTGATAAAACATCAATCATTTTCTTAAATAAAAGATCAGCAGCAAATCTGGTCAACATGATCCTCACTGATGCAATCACATATGCTGTAATGTTGCCTTTTCCTGCTACCGGCCCCACGTGCTGCACATGTAAATGTGTTGCCACACAACAATATGGGTGGGCTTCCTACTCCGGATGGATGCTGAATGTTGTAAGAGCCGCGATGCCTCACTGACTGTAAACGTACTCACGAGCAGCCATTCGTTTTCCAGCCGAGTGGTGCAGACAGCCCTCTGACAGGCGAAGTCATCCACATGGTCAGAGAGAGAGAGAGAGAGATAGGGAGAAGAGAGAAGGGGAGGGAAGGTGGGGGGGGGGGGGGGGGGGGGGGGGGGACCAGCGAGAAAATGGAGAGGCCTCAGCTGATTGGGTTAACAAAATCCATCAATCCTTGAGGGCAGATTACTCATCCCTTAACAAGCTTATTCTATGGAGGACACAAAAATGACGTAAATTCACGTATAAATAAATAAATGCTTATATAAACGAATAAATACATTGATGTATTAGTTCAAATTAATTTAAGTTTACACCTAAACAGAACATAATTAAATAAATCAATTTCTACATTTATATATTTCTACATTTCTGTATTTCTTCATTTATTTATGCTTGTATTTCTGGGTTTGTATGTAAATGGTAGGCGGTCCGAACCTCATTCTTGAGCAGGATTGGTCAAATAGAGGAGCGAGACAGAAGCAATCGATCCCAGCACTCGGGTGGGATGTGGCTCTCATGTCTGCGGGTTCCGTGTGGGGGCGGGCGGGGGTCCGTGTGGAGGTTCCGCGGGGATGTGGTGGTCCTCGGCCGGAAGCAGCACGGCGGGGTTGCGGGGGGCTCCGCGAGGGGGGGCAGACATGAGATCGCAGTGGCCAGTATCTGGTCCAAAGCTAAAACGAGCCCCTGCTCTGGAAAACGAGCGCTCACTTGTCTCAAATAAATAAAAAAAATAAAAATAAAAAGGTATTAACGTCAACGGCCGTTTTCTAGGAAAACTTGGCTCCGCCCACTCAGCGTGGCACTGAGACGCTCGCTCCGGACTTGCCACTGAATTACTGGCAATTGCCACTCGCTTGCCTTGTTTTGCCACTGACGTGCCACTGCGTGCCACTCGGTGCCACACGGTGCCACTCGGTTGCCACTGCTTGCCAGTGCCACAAGGAGGATCTCGGCCCTGCTGAATTCCGCACTGCAGCATCCTCCGAGGAGCGGCGCCATGTTGCTCGCAAAGGAGACTAAAACATACGATGGACGTCCATCGGTGCTTCTCTGGTTCCACGTCCATGTCTCCATTGAGCTGAGACAAGTCCTCCGTCACTTTATCCAGCAGAAACTGAAGCGAGTCTTTCTTAACGTGCTTCTCTAAATCGTTTGCTAACGATTTGCAATGGTTTCAAAACACCATGTAGCCAAAGTGCTAACAGCTTCTGCCGAGGAGGGAACTTCAAGACAGAAAGGAGCGATCACACTACTCTGACCAATCCTGCTTCAGACAGAGGTTAGGACCTCCCACCTCATTAGCATACAGACACACGCTTAAATACATGTGCAAATGAAAGCGAACAGACATGTATAAATAAATAAATAAATATATGATACAGACCCATAAATAAATAAATGTAGGAGAACAGAAATGTAGAAATAAATATATGGTATGTATTTGTTTATGACCTGTTATCAACTTATTCATTAACTTATTTTCATATTTATTTATTCCTGTATTTATTTATACATTTATTTATACTTAAGTAATTTTTCATCCCCCCCCCCCCCTCAAGCCCCCAAGCCCCCTTCCCTTCTCCTTCTCCCGTTGACTCTCACCCAGACGGTTACTGTTTCCTTAAGGTCATTCCTTTGTGTTGCAACAACTGTGCAACAGCCCCGGGGCACCCGGTCTCTTGTAAAACTCAACACAGAAGTTAGTGGTAGCTCACGTAATGTGGAGCGATGGTGCTAAAAAGCTCACCGCAAGGAGGCTCCTACGTACTTACACCTACGTCTGACCCAGCTTTAACATAACTTTCAAGAGGAGGGAAAGGTGTGTGACGAATACTTAAGCTACTTGTAAAATGATGATTTCAGTTCAGGTCAGAGAGTCACGCAGAGATTGTTATGTCTAATCACATGGCAACGTGCTTTACAACCCCCTCCACCTCCCATCTTATTGCTTTTCTACTATATATATATATATCTATATATATATCATAGGCTAAATATTCAGCCTATGATAAACATTGGGACGGTTGGTGCGTCGGATGCTTTTTCCCTTAAAGCATTCAGTCACTGATGAGAGAATGAGCACCACTGCACTCGATACCTGCTAAGAAGCAGCTGCACATTGGTCCTTACTTCCTCATTGTTAATTCCCTCGGTATCTGCTGGCTGCTTGTTCCTGCTCCCTGCAGCCGTTCCTGTGCATTGTGGCTCTCATTCCCTTTTTGCTTTCTTTTCTGATGCATCCATCCACTCGTGCTTTTGGGCTTTGGCTGGTTTTAGCTCATTGCATCATTGCAACCGTCTCTATAGCCCCGTTAAAGGGTTATGCCTTTAACAACAATAACATGAGTGCTGTAGTGCCTCACACCATTGGCATAATTCTTTGCATTATCATGTTTGGCTTTATGCTATTAAGCTTTTGTCACCCTTTTGTTCACGCAGTCATGTATTTCATCACAGGCAACGCATTTATGTAACAGCTTGCATTATGTGTCTTCATATCATAATTCAATCTGAATTGCTGAGCTCCTGCTGATGTGGCCTTACACTGCTGCTACTCCAACCCTTAAAATCACAGCCATGCACTGACGGTCATGTGCTCATCATAACAGTTCACACAATCTTCTTAATAGCTGTAGTGGGTCTCAGCTTGTTCCTGCACATCTGTTGTGTGGCCCTGTTTAGTTGTATTCTCCATAAAAAGATTCCAAAGATTCGGACAGGTTTAATCTCAGTGGATCCTCTGCATTCGTAGAATAAATTGGATCCCTGCTCTGTTTAACTGAAATGAAAAGACTCAAACAATAATATCTACATTCATTCACAGAAATGATCAGGGAGGAAATAATTGTGCTCACTGCTTTTTTACAGCACAACTCATCCACTTGTCATGGCGAGTATTTTTTTGTGCTGAGAAAATGCTCTTTGATGTGTAATCGAACAAAGATGACTTTCTGTTACAATAGTTGACGGAAACAAGGCAAAGAGACGCGATGTTGTGGTTTAATGTTTGCATCTTAGCCCTCATAAGCGACTCTTTTCCCTCGCTTCGGCCTCTGTGGCATTTTTTAAGGATGTAGTTCATGATTAAAAAAAAGTTACAATTAAAATCAATGACTGAAATAATGAGCAAACACCATCGTGCCTTCACTCTCTACCATACATACATACATCTAACAGTACATGAAAAGGGTGCAGATGATACTTATTAAATGTCCTTGAAATAAATACCCTATTCTTTGTGTCAAATAACATCTTGCGATCCTTGCTGTTTCTACTCATTTGTCTTGTAAAAAGGTCTACTGACCATCTGAAAGATCCACTTCAATTAGCTTTGGATTAGTTCAATGTTGCATCATCAGGTCAGTGAGTGGTGAAACTCTCTTGATATTTCAGATGTTGCCTCGTGTTGTTTTGCACAAAGATAAATCACAGGACAAAACGGGTAAAAAGAACAATGAGTACCTATTTTATTAATTCATAGAAACAAATGTGTTTATTTGGGTGGATTCGTTCCTTAAGGTTATTCTTTTGTGTTGCAACAACTGTGCAACCCACAAAGCCAACTCCAAATATAGCACCACCTGAACAATGTAAAATTCCACCTAGTCTGTGACCTAAAATATTCAAATATTTTTACTGCCAAATAAGGAGTATTTGCTTTCCCAAGGAGCAAGGAGTGAAGCATGGACAGCTTTGTGTGTGTGTCTGTGTGTGTGTGAAGGAAAGTGTGACAGTACCGTTCTCACAGAGAGACCTGTAACCTTTCCCTCATTTCTCTTTTCCTCCTCAATGTTCTGCTAACAAAGGTTCACCCTCTAACAGACATGCATGTATATCTGCCCCTAAATAATGTCATGTTGTAATGTGTGAACCGTTGGTTGAAGCAGATGATTGGAATCATGGTGCACACTGTCGCTGGTGCTGCTGAGCCCCCAGAGACCGCCGCCCTTGATGGGGGCCGCTTGTTTTCACAGCTTGACCCAAAGAGCCACAGAACCAGTCGACAAAAGGCTTATTCGTTGGGAATGGTGCTCTGCTGCTGTCAAAATGAATTTGCATTATATTAAAAAACATAAAACATCTATGTTTTGCAGCGGGCGGCCAACGTCTAAGCAAGCTACTTAACGAAGGTCTTTCTATAAATAATGGCGTCAGGCGTCTCTGGCAGATGTGCATGTGATGATTGGGTGTGAGTGCTGACACGTGGGTCCTGTTCTTTCTATTGTGCCTCTCCCACTGTGAAGGACAACTTGTCTGGTATTCTAAGACGTGTAGAACCTTTCACACTTTTCTATGCCTGGTGTCATTGGTGGGCATTTTTCTTCATTAACAGGATCTCTCTGACACAACCTTCCATCTTTTTGGGCCTTCTGTCACATGGTTGGATTCCAACAGTTCCACATTTTTGGTTTTCTCTTAAATCTGAGCAGCACCTCGTTTTAATCCAGGTCATGGATAATCTGTAATCATGTAGTTTGGCTAACTCGTTGAGCTCTAAATATAGCGTACAAGGTAGTACTAATTTGAATGCACTGCAGGATGTTAATGCAGAATTAGGTCACAGTTTGGTTGGTGGCTCCTGTTTTTTTGAAGGAGCTTCCAATTTAGTGTTGAGGATGACTGTGTTGTGTTTGGTTTGAACGCTCACTTCAGTCCGTAAAAAGAAAGTGACTTCGGATCGCAAAGGTTTGCCTGCTGTTGGTCTTAATCAGGTGTGATTGCAGAAGGAGACTTGTTCTGTTGGGAGGTGGCACATCTGGTTCACCTCATGGCTTGTCACTTTTAGTCGTTCCACACCGTGTTTCAATTCAGAGGGACAAAAACAGCGGGAGCAATACGTCGCTCCCCCCGCCGTGCACAGCGGTGTGTCGGAGCCCGTGTTTTAAAACTCCACTTGGTTGGCTGACCTCGGCTCTGCTTAAGTGCGGCGCCGGCGTGCTGCTAAAAAGCCTGTGGATCCGCTGCGCCGCAGGGAACGCCGGCAGGAAGGTTAAGATGGGTCCTACAAGGTTCAAGGACAAGTCCCAATGGTCACAGACGACCCTACTTGCATCCAGAAATTCAAACCTATTTGTGGAATAAAAAAAAGAAATATATTTGTTTTTTTACTGTTAGGCTTTACTGTTTAATTCATATTGGAGTTACTTGATGTGTTTGTTATGACCTGCACATGGCTCCAACCTCCATGTAGCTATGTAACTTGTGAAACAAGCGTGCGAGCGTCAACTCGACATGAACTCAGTGAGGGTCATCGGCAAGGTCAAACCGCAGCGTATGCTCAGCCGGCACGGACACCACTCCTGCTTTTCTTTCTTCAATATTTTGTGTGATTTCTAATCTTTTTTTTTTATTTTTTATTAAAGATTTCAATAAGTTTCCGCAGGCAAGTTAATGAATGCACCAATAATTATGGCTTTTAGACCAATAGTGACATGATACCAGTGGCGGACTTTTCACCTGACCTTTGTTAATTAACTTAACAAGCAGCTTGCGAGGGGATCACCTCTCAGGGGATTGTTGCTACTCCTCTCGCAGCCTGAGGTATGTAGTAAGCTAATTAGATGCTAAATAATTATCTGTATCCAGCACAGTGATGCTTTTTAGTTTAATACATTACCGCTAGCACTTCATTTAAAGTCTTTCCTGTTAAGATATGTCAGTGGACGGATACTATTGAAATTATTTGATGAATTATTACAACATCCTCCAGTCTGTTTCCAGTCTTTTCTTCACCATGTTAAGAAAAGAGCTTTTTGCTTTTTCTTTTCCCATTTCCCCCCCCCTATTGTTTCCTTCCACTTTATTTGTCCCCAAAGTGACACCCCTCATTTTGCCCTTTTTGCTTGGTCTCTTCAGAGGCTCCTATTTCACCGGGCGAGTTTGCTGCTGTGCCCTTAATGGGCTCGAACAGGGAATGGAGGATTGATGTGGCGTGTGGAGATTTTTAGAGCTTCATTAATTTGGAGGAAGCAGTGGCTTCTCCCCCCTCTGCTCTCATCCCCTTGCAGCTCGGGCCTTCGTCCTCGGTAAAGAAACGTAGAGGGGAATCACGCGGAATGAATCAGTTCACAAAATGAAGGCTTTACAGATGTTAAAGGGTGCACGCTTTGGCTTATTGAAATCACATTATCTCAATGAATCATTCAACATATTTGATTGTTGTGGCACCTTCAGACACTCAGTCGCTCAGAGGTTTGATGGCACACCACACCTACTCCCTAAAACTATGATGGAATGGTCCCAAATACGGCCCCGTCGCTCACTCACTCCTTTCCTGACGTAGCTTTCTGCCGGGCTGTTTACCCCTTTTCCTTCTATTTCGCCTGTTTATGTAACACCCTCAAAGACGGCACGTCGGATTTGTCTTGGTCCACTTTTATTTGTTCAATGAAGGTGACTGTAAAACATAAAAACACACTCATCAGCGCAACGGCGCCAACTGTCGATGTTTTCTCCTGCCGAGAACCGGATTAAGCCTCACTAATATACACAATACCCACGTAAACAATAGCCCCTCCGTGGTCACGTGACCACCGGGGGGGAAACGGCGTAGAAGCTAATCACACTGAAACACAAGCTAGTTAGCTAACATACAGATAACCTATTTTTAACCCACTAACGCATCAAAGCTCACATTCTACGACACATGGCATGTTATTTTAGCTTCATACACACATCTAATTACTACTGACACCAGCTCACCTCTAAAACATAAAAACACACTCATCAGCGCAACGGCGCCAACTGTCGACGGTTCCTCCTGCGGAACCGGATTAAGCCAGTACCGCAGGACCACTCTCCGTTTGGAAACCCGGTTTCGAACCTACACTGTAGAAGTTCAGTACAACAAATCACTCGGGTCCTGTGAGGTCTCAACCCCAGCGTGACGGCAGGAGGCCACTAGGGGGAGCCGAAGAACGCGTCCTCCGGAGTCAATCACCGGAATTCTAAACACCTGCGAGAGAGAGATACCTATAAAAGCAGCCCGACGCAGCGGGCTGGTTGTGAGGTATTGAATGTACACTTCTCTGCTGAACCGCTTTTGATTATCTACCCCTAAACCCCTTAGAACCTGTGACTCGACCTTCCGCCTGCCTCTGACCACGAACCTGCCTATTCCCCTGGACCAGAACCATCTGTTGCCTCCCGCGTTGCCGACCTACTGCCTGTCTTCGGAATTCCCACTTAGATTTGTCCCAGAACATAATTACTACCTGTCCTTTAAAATAAAGAAAGATTGGAAGCTCTGATCCTGAGTCCGTATCTCCTTCCAGGGTCCAGACGTGACAGAATACCTCACCCGTATTCAAATGGAACCATCGAAGCTCCAACTTCGGCTCGCCCAGCAGGAGGAACGAATTGAGGAGCTATGCCAGCTCCTACGCCAGTCCGCCACACCGGCGGTTCAACCCGCCATTCCTTCGGCATCCACCGGACCCGCCCCGATGGCTATGCCGGGAAAGTATGATGGCTCTCCTGGCAAATGCCTGGGATTCCTCATGCAGTGCGGGATGTATATCGCCCACCACTCTGCAAACTACCAAACGGAGAAGGACAGAGTCGACTTTGTCATCTCCCTGTTAACAGGAAGAGCCCTCGATTGGGCAACGGCCCTCTGGTCAGCGGGAGCCCCAGAACTTCTGTCTGAGCAACATTTTCAAGCACAGTTTAAAGAGGTGTTTGACCACCCCATTACCGGGAAAACCACGGGAGATTTGCTGTGCGAAATCCGGCAGGGCTCGCAAACGGTGTCAGATTACGCCCTGAGGTTCCGGACCCTCGCCGCGGGCAGCGGGTGGAGCGAGACCGCACTCCTGACCATCTACCGTCGCGGTCTCCGTCCTGAACTCCAGGCCGAACTGGCGTGCCGAGGGGATGTCACCCAGCTTGGCGATTACATCCGGGTGTCCATTAGCGTGGGACACCTCCTCGAGTCCCGACGATCCCCGCGAGCCAGTTTTCCATCTGAGCCCACCTTTCCGGTAACACCTCCTCTGGCCGACGAGGGACCGGAGCCGATGCAGTTAGGTCGCCTGCCCCTGTCTCCAGCGGAGAGAATAAGGAGGATCAGGGAGCAGTTGTGCTTGTATTGTGGCGAGGCGGGACATCTCCTTCGGAACTGCCGACTCCGACCCCCCCGTCAGAAGGATGGCTGGACCTACACCTCTGCCAAGGTAGGACTGTCTCCAGTGTTAAACATGTCACGTCAACAACTAACCCTACCTACTGTTTTATCTTTGGGGAAAATGAAGCAGGAGGTACGTGGGTTGGTGGACTCGGGGGCGGCAGGGAATTTTATGGACCAACACTTGGCTCACCGTTTAGCTGTGCCCCTCATCCCAGTGCGTCCTCCACTCCGAATCAACGCCTTGGATGGGCAGCCCCTGGGCACCGGAATGATTATGCACCAGACGGCTAACATCACTCTGCGGGTCGGAGCGCTGCACGAGGAGGACATAAGGTTCTTCATAGTGTCCTCTCCCCGGGAACCTCTGATCCTAGGACACCCGTGGCTTGTGCTCCATGACCCTGTGATTTCGTGGAGACAAGGTGAGTTACTGACCTGGTCTCCTGAATGTATGTCCAGATGTCTGAACGTCACCTGCCGAGCCACCTCGGTGGAGGCAGCCACGGCTACAAAGACCCAGGCAGTACCCCCCTGCTACGAGACACTCCAGGAGGTATTCAGCAAACAAAAAGCCGCAGAGCTGGCTCCCCATCGACCATGCGATTGTGCTATCGAGCTGCTGCCAGAGGGACCGCTGCCGAGGGGCCGGATATACGCGCTGTCCCTACCAGAGGAGGAGGCCATAAACCAGTACGTCGAGGAATCCCTGCAGCAGGGCATCATCCGCCCCTCCACGTCCCCGGCCGCTTCAAGCTTCTTCTTCGTGGGAAAGAAAGATGGAGGGCTCCGTCCTTGTATCGATTACCGGGCATTGAATGCGATCACAGTGAAGAACCGGTTCCCTCTGCCCCTCATCCCCGCGGCCTTGGAACAGGTAGGAGGGGCAAGCATATACACTAAGCTTGATCTCCGTAGCGCTTACAACTTGGTGCGCATCCGGGAGGGCGATGAATGGAAAACTGCTTTCCTGACGGCAAGAGGGCATTACGAGTACCTGGTGATGCCCTACGGGCTCACAAACGCCCCCGCAGTATTCCAAGCCTTTATGAACGAACTCTTCCATGACATGATAAATCGGTTTCTTATTGTGTACATTGACGATCTGCTCATTTACTCACACAGTATGGAGGAGCACGTCCAGCAGGTGCGTTTAGTGCTACAGCGTCTGCAGGCCAACCAACTCTACGTGAATGCGGAGAAAAGCCTGTTCCACGTCTCAACGCTCACCTTCCTTGGATACGTGCTTTCGCCAGGAGGGGTCGCCATGGACCAAGGCAAGGTAGACGCGGTGCACAACTGGCCTACACCCAACACCGTAAAGGAGCTCCAGCGGTTCCTGGGGTTCTCCAATTACTATCGGAGATTCATCCGGAACTTCGGGGCAATGGCTGCTCCACTTACCGCCCTTACGAGCCAGAAGAAGGGCAAACTCCCATGGTCTGACGCAGCCCAGAAGGCGTTCGACACCCTTAAGCTGGCGTTCACCTCAGCTCCCGTGCTGACCCAACCGGACCCCGACCGCCAGTTTATTGTCGAGGTGGACGCCTCCGAAGAAGGGGTGGGGGGTGTTCTATCCCAACGCACGGGGAGTCCCCCCAAGGTGCACCCATGTGCGTTCTTTTCAAAGAAACTGTCCCCGGCGGAAAGAAACTACGACGTGGGCAACCGGGAACTGCTAGCCATCAAACTCGCCCTGGAAGAATGGAGGCATTGGCTAGAGGGAGCTCGGCACCCCTTCATGGTCCTGACTGATCACCGGAACCTGGAGTATCTGAAAGGGGCAAGACGGCTAAACCCGCGTCAGGCCCGGTGGGCCTTGTTCTTCACGCGCTTCCAATTTACCGTGTCGTACCAGCCCGGAGAGAAGAACGCAAAGGCGGACGCACTCTCACGACTATACGGATCTCCGGCGTCTATGGGCGATCCCGAACCCATCCTACCGGACTCATATTTCGTCGGCCCCATCCACTGGGAGCTCGAGTCCGTCATCCAGGACGCGCTCCGCACAGACCCAGCACCACCTGACACCCCTGCCAACCGGGTCTATGTCCCCGCATCAGTGCGACCTCAACTCGTCCAGTGGAGTCACACCTCGTTGGGATCAGGACATCCAGGCATTACCCGAACCACTCAGCTCTTGTCCCAGAAATACTGGTGGAATTCGTTGGCCTCCGACGTGCGGGACTACGTGCTATCCTGTCCGGTCTGTGCACAAACTAAAACCCCCCGTCAACTCCCCGCCGGGGAGTTAGTACCGCTGCCCACTCCCCAGAGACCGTGGTCCCATGTGGCAGTGGACTTCCTCACCGACCTACCGGCGTCAGAGGGGTTTACTACTATTTTAGTATTAGTCGACAGGTTCTCTAAAATGTGTCGCTTTATACCCCTGTGTAACCTTCCTTCAGCCATAGAGATGGCAGAGTGTCTGTTCCTCCAGGTGTTTCGACCGTTCGGCCTTCCAGAAGAAATCATCTCCGACAGAGGTCCTCAGTTCACGTCTCAGGTCTGGAGGGCGTTCTGCAACCGGCTGGGAATAAAGGTGAAGCTGACGTCCGGATACCATCCAGAGACCAACGGCCAAACCGAAAGACTCAACCAGGAACTGGGGAAGTACCTTCGTGGTTATTGCTTACAACACCCACATGATTGGTCCCGGTACGTGGCCTGGGCAGAATACGCACAGAACTCAACATTCCACTCGTCATTACGATTAACCCCGTTTCAGTGTGTGCTGGGATACCAGCCCCCATTGTTTCCCTGGGACACTAGGCCTGGTCCCGTACCGGCCGTAGAGGACTGGTTCCAACGCAGTGGCGAAGTCTGGGAGACCGCCCATCGTCACCTCTGCCAAGCCGCCAGCACGCAAAAGAAGTTCGCAGACCGACGACGCCGGCCCGCTCCCAGCTACCAAACGGGTCAGAGGGTGTGGCTATCCACGAGAAACTTGAAGCTGCGTCTGCCCTGCCGGAAGCTGTGGCCACGATACATCGGACCATTCAAAATCACCCATCGCATAAACCCGGTAACCTACCGACTGCTTCTACCTAAACATTATCGAATCTCGTCAGCATTTCACGTGTCTCTTCTGAAGCCTGTCCATGCTAGCCCTCTCCATCCATCTCTACCGACACCAACGGCACCTGCCCCACTGGAGATAGATGGGGGTCCGGCATACGCTATCACGGCGGTGCTGGATTCCAAACGTCTGCGGGACGGCCTCCATTACCTGGTGGACTGGGAAGGATACGGCCCTGAAAAACGATCATGGATCCCGGCCCGGGATGTCCTCTCCCAAGAACTAATAGAGGAGTTTCATCGGATGCGCCCGGATCGCCCTGCACCTCGCCCGCGGGGTCGCCCGCCGTCTACAGTGGCTCGACCGTCAGGAGCCGGCCGTGGAGGAGGGGGCTCTGTGAGGTCTCAACCCCAGCGTGACGGCAGGAGGCCACTAGGGGGAGCCGAAGAACGCGTCCTCCGGAGTCAATCACCGGAATTCTAAACACCTGCGAGAGAGAGATACCTATAAAAGCAGCCCGACGCAGCGGGCTGGTTGTGAGGTATTGAATGTACACTTCTCTGCTGAACCGCTTTTGATTATCTACCCCTAAACCCCTTAGAACCTGTGACTCGACCTTCCGCCTGCCTCTGACCACGAACCTGCCTATTCCCCTGGACCAGAACCATCTGTTGCCTCCCGCGTTGCCGACCTACTGCCTGTCTTCGGAATTCCCACTTAGATTTGTCCCAGAACATAATTACTACCTGTCCTTTAAAATAAAGAAAGATTGGAAGCTCTGATCCTGAGTCCGTATCTCCTTCCAGGGTCCAGACGTGACAGGTCCAAGACTCACTTTCATTTCCCGGAGGTGGTTCTTCGGGGATGGCAAACCCTTTTCACAAGCAGCCGTTATGCCACAAGGACATTTAATAATGTTATTTTTGCATCCAATTACATGTGGGTGACCTGTTATTTCACATGCAGGCTCCCTGGAATTGCTGTGGCACACTGAACAGATTGCCTCGCTACGACATGTCAAATGGACCTTATTGGTCGCTGGCAAACTGATTCACTATATTTGACTTCAACTTATTGTAGCAACGTGGGAAGAAAAGAATAGCACTAATATTTTGACAAAATGTATCTTAATCTGCTCCTCATACTTTAAATTTACCACTCGTAATGGTGCTCTTCTCATTTGCCCACGCAGGAGCAATTCACCGGTCTCCTTCCCATTCATCCGTTCAATTAGCTTCACCTGTAGCACGCTGCTGTCACCTCCTGCAGCCTGGTGCAGAACGTGAGCAAGAGGCAGCCGTTGGTTGCAGGTTGCAGCTATACATTTTTCCCACGGAATGTGAAACAGACGAGGCAATAGGGGAAGGGGGGGAAGGATTCGACAGGAAGACGCCGTCGCTGCTTGAACGCATTCAAAAATTCTCTGTATTAGAAAATGAGGCAATGGTGAGAAATTAAAGGAGTGAGGGCTCGCTGGTATCTGTTGGCCTGGAGAGATCAGAGGAGAACAGTGAGAACAGTCTTTCTCATTCTCGTGTCCGGATTCCTTCACGCTGTGTCTGCATGTGTGCACGTGCGCAGCTGTCTTCCCTCTGTCTCCTCTCCTTCTTTACCCTGTTGTCCCTCCGCTAACTTTTCTTCTGAAAAGTCTGAGGCTTATTCCTCCAGGCAGAAGAAGACAGATGTCTGTTTTCTTAACCGAAAAAGACTGCCGGCGGGGGCAGCAGCTGATGAATCGGGCGATGGGGGTCTAGGATTGTTTTGGTCTGCAGCTTCGCCGCTTTCCTCCTCCTGGACCGGCACGAGCCGCGTTTGTTTCAAAGAAAAGAAAAGAGATAAGGGCTTTATCTCTGGACTTTAATGTCTGCGGTGAGAACGGATCAATCACGTATCAAATAAATCTTAATGCATCGGTCTGGTTGGATAAAGCCCCGAATGCAATGGAAATAACAGAAATACACATCCTTTATGTAGACGCGTGCCCCCATTTGGGTGGTAAGATAAGAGCACCCGCAGCTGTATTCAGTTTGTGGAAACATGACTTTCTGACTGAGTCGATACACCCTGTTTGTCCAGATTTTTGGCATGATGTTCCCTTGTCCTCACTGCGAGGACAGGCAGGAGTGTCAATCGGAGGTCCCCAGCTTTGGGGACATTGTAAGAGACCCGCTATCTGTAATCTAACGTGGGCCCACAGATTAGTGATTAGTAGTCATGGAACTGGGCCCAGTTTCACGATGCCATTTAATTCCAGAGCTGTTTGACGGCCCTTTTAGTTTCGATCTCTCTGCGTCCTCTTGGGCGCGAATGGCCCCTTTTTTATTTGGAGCATCCGGCCACTGATTTGGGACATGATGTTATTTACCTCACTGGCATAACTGTCACGGGGAGTTTGGGGTTTGCGGGACAGACTCTTACCAGAGCCGTTGTCAGATTCAATAGTTTTTCCACTTTGCAGTTTGATGTTGACGAGTGTTGACAGTGACAGTGATTTGATTTGTTGTGGTTGCCGTTCTGGTTTTTCATCTCATATGGCTTTTAGTTGCTATGGTTTTGAGCCTATAATAATTTCAGCTTTATTGGATTGCTGCACAATATGTCTCAACAGTTCACTCTCTATTAATTAATAATGCCTCTAATGCCGTTTACACGTTTCATTTCTGGCACCAAGAAAACTAGTGACACTGACTGTAGCTGCAGCAATCCAGTGACATGGGTAATGGTTTAATTGCTGATCAAGAGGTGGAGGAAGCCCTTTGGCCAAACAAGTCCTAAGTGCATCGCACATGAATCACTCCACCTCTGTGTGTGTGTGTGTGTGTTTCATAGGGCGCACAATAATTTAGCCTTTGAACTGAACCGTAGAAAACATGTTGTCATTCCTCCTCCATGGAGGAAGCCAGCTGTAAAAGATTCATGGTCTGACTCATCCACAAAAGGAGGGTATTTTTTAATTCACGTTTATATCTAAAAGAAATGATAATTTATGTTTGCATTTCTTCAATACATAAACAAGGAAAAATATTAGACTTTTAGACCCCTTAATTTATTCTTACCCATCTGCTGGGAGTTGGACTCCCATTAGAAACTGCATTAATCTTTCTCTTTGCCTCTGGCAATGTGGTGGTTCTGTGATCTTTTTTGTTTTGGTCAATTTAAAATGCCAGATCCCATTTGGCTTGACTCGCCCTTTAATTAGCATTAGCATTAAGCATCGAGTCTTCTTGGGGGGGAAACTGCTGAGCTGTGTTGGAGATTGTTTTGGTCGAATCTGGTGAATTAAGGCCCGATTTCAAGGCAGCGGCTGGAGTTCTCTGATGCCAACAAATCCCAGCTGCTCGCAGGCCGAAGCATATGTGATGGCGGTGGGCGGCCCCCACGGGTCTCAGTGTACGTGTGTTCAACCCGACTACAAGTGCTCCTTCTGTCTGTCAACCGACCGCGTGGATCAAGGGTTGAAATGGTTCTGACTTCTGTTTCTTGACACATCTAATAAATGTCACTGAATCCTTCAAATCCACCCGCAGAAATTTTGAGTCAAGTTGCTTTACTAAAAAATGGTTCACATTCGGATTTGCTTCGTCCATGTTTATCCAATACGTTTTTTTCTGAATCTTTTAACATAGCCATACATCCAGTGCACAAAAGTAGATGGAGGTCAAATGCTTCCTTCAAGGGCAAAATTGATGATTGTTGTGATGGTGCAGAGATGCCTGCGGGTTTCTTTTCCAGGATTCATCCGCCCAGGTTGCCTTTCGCTACAAAGCCGCCTGTCTCCTCTAAGCGATTACCACCCCTGACGGGGGGAGCCGAGCTTGCCTTGATGTCAAAATGTGGGCCTTGTTGTCCTTCTCTAGCCTCTGTGTCATGGACGAGTCCCGTTCAGGGCTCACCAAGCAGCCCTCTAATCCACTTTGTGGTGTGTGCGTGTGTGCGGGAGGGTGAGAGGGATTTAGAAAAGGCTTGATCCAGATAGCCGGACAGAGATTTTAGAATATTTATTTACATCCTGTAGCTTGGTGGGCGATACATGTCGTCAACAGGCTGCTCGTTGGTGAAAGGACAAATATATCTAATTAGCTCAATTTGATTATCTTCATTAATGATCATAGGCCTGACTTACTGCAGCTCCCTGCCACAACATGTGATGTCACGGATTCCACTTCCGCCACTACATTTAAGTAAAGGAAGCCTTTTAGCATTTGTGCAAAGTTGTGGTTTCAGCTTACAGGGCGAAAGTGAAGAAGTAGTTATTTTGCTGGAATGTCTTCTTCTTCTTTTTTTCCACACAGAAAACATGCGTCATGATTTATAATTGACTAAAGCTTTTTGTTAAGTAGCCAACTACAATCCGGCTTTTGAGCCGGTGAGGGATTTGGGGAGTGGTGTGTGAGGTAAGATAGATTTAAGTTTTCAGCTGCTTGAAAGAGTCCCTTTAAATGCATCTAATCCCTCGTCGCGTCGACTCACTCGGCAACCCGAAACCTTCCCGGTAATCGCTGATGCTACGGATGAGGGAGAACAGCACGAAACTGACAGCATGCAAATGAAGACGAATGAGCCGTGGAACCTCAACGCCTCCAACATGCAGAAGGCTGTATCCCTAACGTAAAGCCCGCTGGAACGGTTTAAGGTCTTGAGACTAGACGTGGACCTGGTACTCGGCCCCCACAAGGCCGGAGCTACACTTGTACCATTAATCATGAACCTGACTCAGGAGAGTAGTACTCACACGGCAGGTCTAAACCTCGCCCGGACTGCGTACAGCTTCAAGAGGCCGACAGTCAGCCCTCGCCGCTCGCTCTGCTCAGCAAACGAGAAGGAAGGGGATGTGCTGATAAGATAAGAGGTCAAAGACGAAGTGATGACATTTTGAATAAACGTTAACCTGAACTGCAACGTGACTGGTTGGCGGAGGCACACGACTGTGAGGCGGTGATTGCAGTCTGGGTATTTAATAATGAACTGTGGAATATAATGATTCAGTGATGCTATACAAGTCTGTTAAATGCTATACAACTAATAACTAGGACCAGGGTTCGAAATGAGGGGGGTCTGGGGGGGTCCCGCACCCCCCATAAGCCATTGGGGACCCCCCCCCCATAAGAATTTATTTTTAATTTTGGGGGGTCCCCGAAAAATATTTTTAACATTAAAAATGATTGTGTAATTATAGGTCTTTAGTGACGTTTAATATTTATAACAAAAAAATGACTTTATTTCCTAGCGCGATTGGGCAGCAACCAGGGCAGCTAATAGCGTCACAGGTTGTTGTTGTTGTTGTGGTCCTCCGGTGTAAACAGTACAGTCTGTGACGCAGACACGTACGTTGTTGTTGAACGAAGCCTCACAAAGAGTGAAATCTAAAGAACCCTAATGAAAATCCCGTAAGTGCTTCGATTATGTTTATATCTCCATAATAATTGCTTATTATAGTAAAATATTTGGAGTTGGTGTTCCCATATCAAAAGTTGCATTAACTTAGATGATTAGAAGAGTGCGTTTGTCATCGTTTCTTGCTGTACGTGTATGAGCCAAACAAACTGCCAGCTAACAGCAGACATGTAGCAGTTAGCTAGACTAGTTATTCAAAGCTAGCATGCCAACATCATTGTCCAGTCAGTGATTACGAAAGATAGCGAGGACTTAATTCAAGTCTGTGCGTTTTGAATGGGAAAATGTCATCTACGTGAATCGTGTAGATCCGAAGAGGGTTTTTTTTTGGGGGGGGGGGGGGGGGTCCGAGACCCGGTGCTAATGCGGTACAGGTGTCTTAACGGCCGTTATCTACCAGACCGAATAGCAACTCTGATTTCGGTGCCTTATTTAGATGCCACTTAAATGCCTCCCGCTTCTCCCTGATGCTCCGAAAACGGACGTTAGAGGGAAGTGAAACAGCGCCGCACGGGACGCTAGTAAACACTACACTGGACAGCAGCTAACGTTAGCCTACCGTTAGCTAGCAGCTGAAGTATATATATATTTTAACTATGTCAATGGAGCAACCACGGTTAAAATACTGACAGCTAAACGGTGTAAAAGTGTGTCTGTGTTTCACTGAACAGTCTGTAGCTGCCGTTGTCTGAAAAACAAACAGATGTTGCGTTCACTTGAAATTCGCCTTGTGCTGCATTCGAAGTTGTTGTAAAATACCCTTTTCCCATAGTTTGCGTCGTTTAACAGTAATTTACTGGTGAAATAAGTTTTTGTTATAAGTTATTGTTATTACATTATTAATAATTCATTTAATGTTGAGCTCACTATCGTTTCCTTTTTTTTTACTAACTAAAAAAAAGAAGCAGGGGTGCCCTGTAGGTCTTCTCTCCAACCCCAGTTAACACTAACTGATGAAGTTGTTACCAAATAAATAAAATATGTGCCTGGTCACTTAACATGTTGATTTAGAATATTGTGGTTACTATTGGATTATTGTCATATTAATGGCTTTCGGTCATGTTAGAATATCTTACTTTTTTTTTTAAACGTGTCCCTAAAGATTTTAGTTCAGATTATAGATTGACTACTTTAAAACAAAGTAAACCATCTAATGGTACAGTCTTTATAGACATCATTATTATTCAATCCGGTGGCTAGTTGTTTTACAAATTCCATTAACATAAGGGATGAGAAATGCCATTTGAAGGTGCATGGTGGTGCCATAATGAGTATACCTGGTGGATTTAGGTAACTTAGTTAACTTCCTTGCTCAAGGAAAGAATGACCTGTTTTCCACTTTGTCATGTCAGGGATTTATATAAGGTGCTGTAACTTTGTTGCTCCAGAATTAGAGGGTTACCTGTTTGATTATAGCCAATCCACTTCTCCAGACACCACTACACTACTGGGACTAGCCCAAACCATGAAAAACACCCCAAGACCATTATCTCACCTTCAAAATATGTCAATATAATTTTGCCTGCAGTATATAGTGTAGCAAGGTAGTCTTCGGTATTTTGTATAGTTACATTTTAGAGGACCCCCCAAGAGTCCTAAGTCATTTTGAACCCTGACTAGGACCCTTTAATTAAAACAGGTCCCTACCACATTATAGATCCCAAACTAACCCCTGTTCGGTCTGTGTGTGTGTGTGTGTGTGTGTGTGTGTGTTACTCTCCGGTGAACACTTGCTGCCTAGCACCTACCCTACTCAGCAGGGATTAGGGTCACTAAGACACACATACACAAGCCAAATGCCCTCGATGCTGCGCTTCAGTCAGCGGTTGTAGCAGCAGATGCAGCAGGAGGGAGTGAAGTACCATCCACACACACACACACACACACACACACAAGGAGAAGTGGACCCCCGTGAGCGTGGTGAGTGCTTTTGGCCGCTCCGTCGTGATACCTGTTTTGATTTTGCCCCCTGCTGCGTATGGCAGCAGCAGCAGCAGCAGAAGCAGTGCGAGTGGGTGCGTGTGCCTCGTCACGGCGTTCGCATCCACGTGACGCGACACGCGGGCCGTCCCTGCACGCGTGCCATGCTGAAGCTCGCGGCGCTCCGGGTGTGCTGCAGACGGATCGACGCGCTGCACACGAGACCTGCAACGACAACCTCGGCGGCTCTTTTGTTAGACGTTTTCAGATATTTGGGCTTTTCCCCCCCGTGGGCTCTTGGTGTTGTGCAGCAGTATGTGTGAGCCGGGTGCAGAGTCACAGCTCGTGATACAGGAGAGAGGTCGACCACTCTCGCCCTGCGTCTCACTGATACCTGTGGACATGCGGTGGCAAGCAAAGGATGAAATGGCACTGGTACGCCGTACAACCAAAACGCAAACACCAACTCCAAGGAGAGTCATCTTGGCTTTAGTGTCAGTGTACCTGCATGTGTGTTGACCTCTTTAGGATATTGGCCATTTTCTGGTGTGTGTTTTCAGGAAAGCTCTTCAAATCTTTGTCTTTCACATTTGCCTTTTGTTACTTAAGAATTGAGGTTCCCTTCCCACGTACTTGGTTTTGGAGATTTATTTTGTGTAGTTAACACGGGGAAATTGTTAAACATCATCCGTACTGACAAAGGATGGAAGAAGCCGGTCCCGGCTGTAGAACATTAAATGGGTTGTAGCGAGACAGCTTGAGGAATATCTAAAAGTTAATATCATCCAGGCGCTGGTGTTAACATTGCTTCCATGCAGTGGTGGAAGTAATTTAATCCATTTGCTCAAGAATTGTTCTTCAAGGCAAATTTTCTGCTACTTCAGTCTTCTACTCTAAAGCTGTACTACGTTTATCTGACAGCTTTAGGGTTACTTTGAGGATTTGCATCCAATACAAAGAATAATCAATCAATAAACTACATTATTATATCAATAAGGCTTGGTCCCCAGGGGGGTGGGGGGGGGGGGGGGGGGGGGGGGGCTCACAAGATGTGGGATTTGGTAATGTGTCATTATGCATTTAAAAAAAACAACTACATTTAGATATCAAAATATATAATACAAATCTTTCGTACCATAATATCATTACATCTTTCTACTGTCACCATTTTCCCTTCTATAGAGTTTGCATATCTGTAAATAAAAAGTCAGAGGACAACTAAAGTCTGTAGGATTAATCCTGTGGGGAAATGCACCATTTCATGGCCATCAATCTAATAGTTTGTATTATTTGTAATATTTTAAAATGACAAAGGAATGTGTGACATTTGGAACCCGATCCTCATGCTCTGGCATACGTGCAGTTGGGACACCTCCATGTTGTGACCTGGGCAGCGTGGATATCTGACCTGAGAGCAGATTGGATTGAATGTCAGATTGGCGGATGCCTGCTGTTAATGTTAAGCACGAGGAGGAGTTACGGGGGAGATAAATAGATTAGTGGGAGGCGGTTCAGAAGGGTTCCTGCAGCATCACAGTAGGAAACACTGACACTGACTTTTTGTTCTCTTTACAATATGTCTTTGTCGTCATTTGTTTTCATCATCGTCGGCAAGCCTGTCTTATTAAAATAACCTGCTCCGTTTAACCTAAATATATCAAATTCTTTGAATAGTTTCAAGGAAAGGTTCAAGAACAACAACAACAAACCACAGTAGCAAGTGAGTCCACATTGTAATGTTAGCGGCATTTATGAAGACAGCAAAGACAACGTGTCGGCTCGTTCACTCCAGATTGCCAATATTGTTCCTGTGATCTTTAGCCAAGCGAGGATTGCTTAATTTGCTGCCTCACTGCTGCTTTTGCCAGACTTCACTGCTGCGGCTTTCGCAAACACAAACTCCCAAAACAGAATGACCTACATGGAATCTGACAGCACAGAGGAAAATGAAATATGGCACATGCGTAGTCTTTAGGGAGAAATGTAAGAGCTGAAACCTAATATGTAACGTAATTATATAAAATGATATATTAGACACACACTGCTGTACATTTATTCATTTTTTATGCTCATGTGATTTGTTAAAAACTTGAGGAGACATCTTATTATCTATATACGTGCTTTTAAAACAGACACACACATAAATACATCAAAGTTCACAGGTGAATTTCACATTCACAACCTTTTTGAACTAAATCATTACCTATTTCTGTTCTCAGGTGTTCAGTCCCACTAAATACAATTACAAAGAGGAAAGTGGACAATCAACAGTGATGTATTTAAACTGGCTGATGTTTAGCCAACATGATATTGAGGATACACTTACACTTACTTTCATATCTTTACCTGAATTGAACTTGAATTGGTTTTTGTTTTGGGAAACAATGTCAGTGGTTTGGATATTTCTAACATGACCAAATCCAAAGTGACCCCCGACCTCTACAGAAGAACTCCAGGAAATGAAAACGGAGAAAATAATTTTGACTCCATTCAAGAGCCTGACAATAGAATACGTGACTGCATGCAAACTAATGTTGGATCCACAATATTCTACATTTCTAAATGGCATTTATTCAGCTGATGCTTTTACCCAAAGCGATTTACATACCATTTCAGCTATGTGACTAAAATAATCCAACGACATTAACTGTATTGAATATCTACTTATGCAAAATGAAGGGACAATATGGTACACATAAGTTATTCATGATTTATTTATGGGCTAAGGTGCATGTTGTGAATGAAGGGTTGGCATGAGCCATTAAACGCCCAATAGCCAAGTACCAGGGTACCAGAGTGTGCTTAGAGAGGGAGAACTTTGTGTCGTTGGAGACCAGGCTGGCTGCTGCATTGTGGGTCAGAGCTGCAGAGGTCAGAGGGGTCGTTCAGTTTGGACGAGTCAAAGTTAGCTGCTGTAGTGAGGTGCAAGATGTCAATAACCGGAGCAGAATGGACGCGACCTTCTGACCTTGTGTTGTATAAATGCACGCTGTGGAATACGCAGTAGATCTTGGGCGGACTCCAACGCTAACAATTTGGAACTATTCAGAATAGGGATTACTGATCATGAATGTCATTTAAAGGCTTTTTCTGTTTAAGGAGAAACGTTTGTAAGTTAGTTGTTTGTAGTTTTGATAAACCAATTAGCTTAATTGACCGTTTTTTTCTTCTTAGCATTTTTTCTTTACATGAAATAATGTCCCAGTTATACAAACCATTTAAGAGCGTTTGAACATTTATCCAATAGTGTAACCTACTTCAAGTAATTTCTGACAGTTCTTCAAATTTCCTGCTCCACAGCCCCACTCCTCTCTCTCTATCTCTCTCTCTAATTACCTCGCCCTCAATAACAAGTCGTTGCTTTCTCCTTCTCGTTAATGTGAAAGTATCTTCGTACACATCCCGGCACAGATTTAGGAGAGGATATGTTACGGAGATGGCCAATAATACGCTACTGTACCGGCTCCCTTCGCGGGTAACCGGGAACAATGATCAACGGCATCTACGTCAGCCAGTCCGCCCCCTCTCGCTCCAATTCCCGCTCCCCAACGCAGGCCGCTCCCATTGTTCCCAACAATGTAGGATAATGACAACGCAGAACAACAAGCTTTCCTAATCTCTGTTTCCCTTTGTCTCGCACTGCTTCACCGTAACTCATATGGTATCTCGCTCTCTCTCTCTGTCTCTCGAACCCATTCCTGGATAGGAGGGCGAAGCATGGGGTGTTAAATTATTCAAACTCCTGGCAGAAAGTGTCACCATCAATGAACACAAATGCATGGGCCTGCATTCACCGGCGTCTATTTATAGAGTCTATGGGGCGCAGCACAAAGTCCACAGCTCAGACCACCTCCCGTCCATTCTGGGATTGGAAATGAGATGTTTTGAGCGGTTTAAATGCTGAGACGGAAGCTCCATGAGCTCCTCATTATTTATAAAAATGGGCGCTGGGAGGGAATGTTGGTTGTTGTCATAAACCAATACAGGGGCACCGATTTCAGTATGTCATGGCAGAGTATATTACTGAATGAACAATTTGTATTTTTGTATTTTACAATGACACTGAGGCTAAAATACAGTGAAAGAGAATCTGATTTATACTGTAATAGTAGTGACAATGCACAGTCTTACAGGATATTTTGATAAGATGTGCAGTTTTGTTCTATTTTTAGGGCTCTAATTAAAATCCTGAACAGGGAGAGTAAAAAATGAGCCCTTTAACACAGGCTCTGTTCTAGTTAGTTCTCCCTGTCAAATATAAATATGTTCATAGGAATAAACATATATAAGTAAATCAAATGTTTGATTTAAATATGAATGAATTGACCCTTAGAAAGAGAGAGTAATGACCACTATACACTGTGGCTGTGATTTTGCTCACGTGTTGCTTTTCTAACGAGTTTATTGACAATCTTAAATTGTCTTATGTCCTAAGTTACACATGTGATTGAGGCTCCTGAAGTATGTTTATGGCCGTGGCTCATGAGAATAATGAGATTTACCAACAAACAGGTCTGTACTGCAGAGTCAACCTGTTCTCCATTGCAGAAGGCACAAAACAGAAGTCCTTGACTGTTTCAGTATTTTTTAATAACTAGCCGGAGGTCAGCTCTTTATCGACCACCACTGACAGCGGCAAGCCCCCACTTCTCTTTGAAGGCCCCCCCCATTAAAGGATGAGAGCTGATGTTTTATTTCCATCTCTTAAAAGCAGAGGATACTTTGGTATGTTGATAGATTCCCTGAGGTTACTTTTGCTGACTAGATAACAAAAACAAATTCATTGTGCTGCACAACGACTCTGCCGCCTACATCTGTGATAATGTGTGTGTGTGTGTGTTCAAGCAGCCAGCGGTACACAAACAGCAGCCCGGCCCGAGATAAACACCATTTCACGTAGTAGAAAAAGAAATTGTTGCTTGAAGAGGACTTATGTCTCTTCAAGAAGAAAGCTCGCACACCACACCGATGTGTTGGGGGTTTGTGTCCAAAAATAAAACACTCAAACAAAACAGCATCTTCCAGAATGTCTGCTAACGTTTAATAAATTGCAATCCAATGCATAAATGATAAAAATGAACTTGATTTTTCAATGAATGAAAGGAAGACTTTTGTCTGGCAACGAGTAACGATGAAAACATTGAACAATGGGCAGCGGTACAAAGGGCAGGTCGCTTTTTTTGGCAAAAGCACACATTTTCCACTGAAACCTTTCCAGCTGGGCCTTATGTCGCTCTCTATGGTCAGTATAATCCGTCTAAATCCATCATTTTCGACCGAACTCCCCGGCTCAACGCGAAGAAACAGCTCATTGCTACGGGCTTGGAGTCTATGGAGCGAGCAGTGAATGGGCTTTGGAAGTATGCTGGTTGCTAATGCTGGCTTTGTTGCAGTCGGGCAGGTCGCGGTAACGACATAATCCTGCGCGTTTATGTCGCTACTTTGTTGTGTTGTGTTGCGTACCGGCAGCACGCTGATGCCGAAGACGTCGTACCGTAGAAGCTCTGCAGCTTCCCAGCTGCCCAGAGACTCATGTCTTGACAGCCGTATTGATCTGTTTTTGGACAAATTTCTCAAATTTGCTTTGTATGGGAGGTCGTCTGAACTCATGTATTGATGTTCTGATTATGTACCAGTTAATCTATATATATATGCCAGCTGCCCAAGCAAACAAATACAATTGTGTGTAACTCCAACTCATTGAATTTGACAGAAATCACCACGGCGCTTGAGAGGCTGGGGGGGGGGGGGGGGGGGCGTTAGGAGGACAGAGTGCGGTCGGAGGTGAAGCGGTCCCTCACAGGACCATCCATCATATGTTCAGATGGAGAGGCAGGGCAGGGGGGGGGGGGTGTAGTGTGTGTCAACAGCATATGTTTGTGTGTTTTTAGTTGAGCTTTGTGTCAGTATGTGGAGATTCGCGTGACTACTATGGGACAAGCACCGATCAGAGAGGGGACAGGAGGGCGGGGAGTGCAGGGGGTCACAGATGAGGATCCACCAGAGCGAGGGCGAGCTGCGATGTTCTCTAGACTGCAGCCGAGTGGACGGGCAGCCGCAAACAGGAGAGCGGCACCGGCATGCATTTGGGTTGACAATATATGGTGTCAAAAAAAGCCTGTGTGATCAATGGAAGCGTGGCGCAGCGAAGGCGAGGGGTGAACACGCAGCGACTCATCCTGCGTGTGGTGCAATCAACCCAATAAATTAAAGTTTGAAAGCTTCATCTTAGTGTCACGCACCATGCAGCTAGCTGCTGGGCCTCAACATCTACCCACCACTGTGTCCCTAAAAGATAGCGGTTTGGAAAACAAACTTTAATCAAAGCTTTTATCAGGACTTTAAATTTCAAAATGTGCGATTTATTAGTACATTTGAAAAAAAATCTTTTGGAAGCCCTGATTTTGACTAAAGCTTTGATTTCATTGGCAGCGGACGTATCTTACAGCCAATCTTGCAAGCAGCGAAGGAGGATTCAAAGCAAACCCACAGCGCATCCTCTGCAACCGCTGGAAACCTTGGAAACGCCGTCCGCACGTCGCCGCTCGCGCTCCCTTGTCGTGCCTCTGACTGCAAGAGCTGGCAGGAAACAAGCTGACAAGAATGAAAGTGTGTCGCAGTGAGAAAAGGAGAGGTCGTCTGGCATGGAGGGCGATAATTGAGGTGAATGAGAGTGGGGTGACGAGTCTTCGGGAGGCAGGAGGGAGACGCGGAGAGGGAGGAGGGAAGGTGCTGCCGTAGTAATCCTATTAGAAAGCAGTACGTCGTGGCGGTGGTTTGATGTAAGTCTGACATTACATCATGCCGATTTCCTTAAATTAAATTAATTATTGTGTTATTATTAACCTGTTTGTAAAAGTCAGGTGTTTTCCAGAGCTATTGTGATGTTCAGGATATGCAGGTGTCTGGGCTTGTTCATGGCACAGTAGTGGAAAAGATCTATCTGCCACTTTAATATTTAGGACATTTCTGTTTGGTGGCTAAGAATCGTAGTTTTGCAGTTGTCTTAACCATTTAACAAAGTCTCATCATCGTCAATGTAATTGAATTATTATGTTTGAGTCACTTGAGAATTTTCCTCATAGAATCTTATCGGACCCCATTTTCATGGGGCAGCAGCAGTGGGAGAACGTATCAAATGCAAATAACAGACCCATGAACCAAATCTCTCACCACGACTAAATTTATTTATGAATTTATTCACGTGTACTTCAGAAGAGCGTCTTTTTCCGGAACAAGTGTTTTTTAGAATGAGCTTCACCCCGTTTCCGTCTGCCTTCATCTTTCTGTCCTCCCCGTGAAGGATACGCACGAGGTAAATTTATTTTGACACACGAAAAGGAACGCTTCTGTAAAAAATGACAATTTGGGAGTTTGGCAGTGACCTTCACTGTGGAGGCAAATGTATTTTCAGATAGCAGCCAATGGATGAGGCTGAACCCCAGCAGTGGGATGAGTGTGGCCTTATCATAGCTGGCCAAGGAGCCCCTGGATCCCCTGGCTCATCACCCAGCAGCCGATTACCTTCTCCCTGAATCTCTTCATTGTCCTCTATTACACTGAAGGGCCCGCACTGATAGAAGTGAAGAGAATTTCAAACCGGTTTGAAATATATAAACATCCAGCTTTTCTTGGTTCATACTATAGGGTGCACATGGCACACCCACGTCATGTTGATACCCACACGGCCACTGGGGCACATTTCACATCTGCTCGGGACTTCCTTTAAGCCACATGTTACACGTCTGCCGCTTCCTCACGTTTCAGTACTGTGTCTGTTGCGGTCTTCTCTGTCGTGCTGCAGCGATGAATGGATTTCTCAAAAGAAAATCCAAGCTCAAATGTATTGTTGGTTGGTAAAATGTGAGGCTCTGCTTGCCTGCTGCAGTTTTATCTCATTGATCATTTTGTGACGTCCGCCGTGTGACGGAGCGTTTTGGAGAACAAGCTGGACTTTTTACAGCGCAGTGTATGATTCTCCTCTCTACCCTTAGTGATTACCTCCGTTTGTCACAAGACAGTGAGGGAGAGATGCCAATGAGGCTCTCCACAAGTGTCCTAGATTAATGCATTATAGATGAATGGGCTTTTTTCCCCCCTCCTCACTTGATGATAAATGAAACACTTTGTTCACTTTTTCTGTCCTTCTCTCTCACACGTAGTCTGCATCCCGGTGCCTCGCTGTTTTCCAGCAGCACTGAATTGGATTCTTAATCTTGTTCCACAGAGTGTGTTCTGCCTTCTCACGGCTCGCTGCTTCCGGACACATTGCATTAGGAAAGATCATGGCTTCTGTGTTGACGCCAAATTGTTGTTGTTGGTGGGGGGGGGGGGGGGGGGGCGTCACTCTTCTCGCTGTCGCCACCACCCCCTCGAAAGCACTCACGGCGTCACCTTGCCTCCTTTTTTAGACTTCTTCCTTTAGAAGACACCTGTCTGTCAGAGGGAAATAATATTCTGACTGTGTACCTCCCATATACCTAAAATATTACGTTTTGTCTCGAATATACTATGATTTAATGTAAATGTTGCTGTTTGAGAAACGAAGACTACATCAATATAACCATCAATATAAAAATTGTTGGATCTTTGTGATGATAAATAAGTTGATGATTCAACACTGTATTTGACCATATAAACACATTGAAAGTGCACCCAAATGCACTTTTAACTGCCCCTTATTTGTTATTAAATAATGAATAAATAGAGAACAACTGCTCTTCTGACCATAGTTTTTCCTCTTGTTTTTCCAAGCCTGCAGAGCATATGATGTCTTATGGTAATATTTGTGTTTCCGAGTGTAACAGACTGCATTGTGCAGGGACTGATCCGACAGTGCTTTACCATGTGCGAGCTTTGCAGCCAACAGAACGGCAATATTGGACACAGCGTGACGGTTACAAAAGGTGATGCTCAGGCGTAAATGGAACCATCAGGAGAACATCCAGACCGCTCCTATTTCTGTCAAATACGTGTGTTCTTCCAATACGCCACAGGGCCCGACGGGGGCCACACTCGGGGACTCTGAGACGTATTGCACGCACATACAATTTGCACGTGATGTGCATATAGCTCTAGGTTAGTACGTGTGAGTGAGAGGGGGGAGTGTGATTGCCACTCTGCAGCTTCCATAGGTCAACAGCGCCGAAGCTCCCATGAGAGGAGAAATTGCTGCATTTAGCTGACAGGGCGATCAGAGAGATTGTCCAAAGTGGCTGGAGATGACAAACATTTGGCCATTGGTATTCCACAGCGACGTGCTGGTCATACTGGTCAGCCTCACAGGGACTGTTTATTATAGAAGAGTCTGTCCATCTGTCTTTTCCTAAGGTGCCTGGAAGTTATCATGCCGAGCGGGGGGAAAAGAAAAAAGGAAGTTTTTATTAACCTTAGTTAAAGTAGATTTGAGTAAATTCACAGTGGAATCAAATAAGGAAATATCCCTTTTGTTTAACCCGGACCAAAAGCTAAAAAAAGACGGTTGTGATTTAAACACTTTTCAACTGCGCAACTTTACTCGTCTTTACGTCCAAATGTGAAGCAGAAAAGGGGTGATTCAAGCTTATCCTCCCGTTATTTCATGCTTCATTTGAACATGCAGAAATGTTAACATTTAAAGATTATTATTTTTTTAAATGCAGCCCTACTTTTATTTAACATTGTTCACATTTGCAGTCACACATATATGTTCAGTTCTCTTGAATCAGAATTGATGACACGTACATTTTTATAAAATTCTATTCCACTTTTCGACTGCGTAGTCACATTGATGATCTTGGGGACCTTTGTTTCTAGAAATCTTCTCTAACTGGACCTCTTCACATTTTAGTTGAAGAGAGTGGAGCAGAGGTGCATTAGGATGGAGTGCATAGTGGTGTAATCTTAATTTCTCCTCTTATGCACGTATCCAGCAGAGAGGGATTTAGCTCACAGTAGAAATTCATTTCAGATTGTGTTACATTATTTTCCTGGCCTTGCACTCGCAATAATAGCTCTCCTAAAGACTGGGAAATCATGTGGTAGAGCTTTCAATCGTTACCCCTCTGCAACAAGTCTCAAGGAATGTTTGAGAAAAGATGAACACTTAAAGCATATTTCAAATGAAAAAAGTTTCAACTTATATTTGGATTTTTGCTAATTTTATATTTTAGTACTGATTTCTGTTTGTGACTTTTGGATGTAACACATCATTTGGAGTAGAGATGCATCTGAGAGGCAATTATGAACTGACTAACCTCCTAACATTAGCTCTCAGCAGCTGATCAAACTAAAGCTAAAAATATCTCTCTGTCTGTCTGTGTTCTGCTCATGGGATTTACTTCACGCTTGGCTGGTATTTTTGTGGGGACCCAAAGGGGGGGCAGTGTCAAATTTGATGCATTTAAGACACAATCGCATTCAATATTGGAGTCAATAATGATTAAGACGTCTAAATTGTAATTAAAAAAATGAATCTATGTGATTCATGTGGCAGAGATTAATGCAATAAAATATTTTAACGCAGTTAATGCAACTTTGTTTACTTCCGGTCCTTCGCTGTGCCGCAAGTAAACAAAGTTGATCCTGGTAACGAAACCGCCGCCAGCTGCAGTCAGTTGGATCGTAGTTAAAGACGGAGAGAGCTTTCTGTCAAACAGAAGGGGGGTGACGTCTAACTTACAGTCTGACAAAGGACCACCACTGTGTCCCTAAAAGACAGTGGTTTGGAAAACGTTCTGGCTAAATATTGGAGAGTTGAGAGAAGAGCTATTAATGAATTAAAAAAAAAATCTAATATATATGCCTTTATAATAAAAAATAGATATGGACAACAAGTCTAAGTAGTGTTTTAAATAGTTTTACTTCACCAGCAAAAAACCGTCAGGCAGCAAAACTACATATTTCTTAAATCTATATAATTTCCTAATATGAATTCAAACAGTAATTTCTGGAATTCATCCCCTGGAGTGTCCACAGCTAAGACAGTAATATTCAATATTGCACACTGTGGTATTACTTTTCATTTCTTCCTTTTCTCTTGTGGGTTACGGGGATTTCACAATTGATAGATATGCATCTCTTGAAGCCGGATCATTTGCTATGCACTCCCTGTAAGTAGTTTCTTGTTATACACTGAGGAGCCTTTTTGGCAGTAACTACCTGCAGACTGCATGGCACTCTTTTTTTAATCCTTTTATTTTTATCTGTTTTGGAAATGTTGCAGCTACAAGATTGCAGCTCCTTTTTATTCTCGAATAACTAATCTCAGTTGAAAAATCACAGAGAGTACAGTTGGCACAAAAAATGTCCCTCTTCTAACAAATGAAAGCGTTTGTAATAATTGAGCCTTTGGCATACTCTTGGAAACTGAGACAAATGTAACAGCCATAATAAGAGCGATTTGCTCTTGTAGGACCTTCACAGTGAAAGAGAATTAGGGCAGGCTAATAAGAAAACAAGCAGGAGAGACTCGGTGGCTGTGTGGAGCGAGTCTGATTAGCCTGAGTGAATCCTGCAGCGCAGTGCCGCGTGCCACTGATCATTAATATGCACCGTGGAGCTACGTGACAAAAGGCCATAGCCAAGGCAATTTCATTTCCTAAGCAGGCCCTCTGAGGAATTCATTTCAAACAGCCTCCAACCACGACACAGTCCGAATTATATTTGGAAGGGGGGAAGCAGCGTGTTTGAGGGGGGGGGGGGAATTCAAAAGAGAATTAATCTGACTTGCCACCAGTTAAAAGGCAGAAATGACGCAGCAAAGCTGGAAACATACATATCATGAATGCAAGATTTGCCCTGCTTTGGGTGCTCCAACTTTAATTCAATTCAATTCATTTTATTTTGTATAGCCCAAAATCGCAAATTACAAATTTGCCTCAGAGGGCTTTACAGTCTGTACACATGCAACATCCTCTGTCCCGAAACCCTCACATCGGCACAGGAAAAACTCCCCAAAATATGAAAAAAACCCTTCAATGGGGAAAAAAGGGAAGAAACCTTAGGGAGAACGTCAGAGGAGGGATCCCTCTCCCGGGATGGACAGACTGCAATGGATGTCATGTGCACAGAATCAACAATGTAAAAGATGTACAATACATTCAATTTCTCTAACTGAAATGATACAAGTAATTGCAAGTAGCAGAAGAGGTGTACGGCAGGACCACTGCAGGGACAACCTCCATCAGATCGAACCACCATCCACAGAGGCTTCTGTGGGGAGGGAGAGCAGAAAGATGTTGGTTTTTGATGACAGTAATATGAATCATATTTAAAGTAATGATGATGGCAGCAGCAGGTGTCAGCAGAGCCATGCCAGAAGTCAGAACCGGGGTCCGCACGAAACTATGATCCACGGAGACCTGCTAGGCGAGAAAGCACAAAAAACTCCCGGAAAGAAGCTTAATTAGTGATGTACATTAATAAAGCATGGATGATTGTGGGAGGAGAGAGTGAGAGTGAGAGAGGGGCTCGGTGTGTCCTAAGAAGTCCCCCGGCAGTCTAAGCCTAGAGCAGCTTAACTAAGGGCTGGTCCAGGCTAACCTGAGCCAGCCCTAACTATAAGCAATATCAAAGAGGAACGTTTTAAGCTTTATCTTAAATGAACTGACCGAGTCTGCCCCCCGGACTGAAAGTGGAAGCTGGTTCCACAAAAGAGGAGCTTGATAACTGAAGGCTCTGGCCCCCATCCTACTTTTTAAAACTCTAGGAACCACAAGTAGCCCAGCATCTATGGAGCGTAGATGCCTTGTAGGACAATACGGTGTAACAAGCTCTTTAAGATAAGACGGTGCCTCACCAGCAAGTGCCTTGTAGGTGAGGAGAAGTACCTTAAATTCTATTCTTGATTTAACAGGAAGCCAGTGCAGAGAAGTTAATACAGGAGTTATATGATCCCATTTCTTAGTTCTTGTTAATACACGTGCTGCAGCATTCTGAATCAGCTGGAGAGGTTTAAGCGATTTACAAGAGCAGCCTGATAACAAAGAATTACAGTAATCCAGTCTAGAAGTAACAAATGCATGAACTAGTTTTTCTGCATCACTTTGAGACAGGAAGTTCCTGATTTTTGATATATTCCGTAGATGAAAAAAGGCAGTCCTTGAAGTCTTCTTTATATGAGAGTTGAAGGACATAGATCCACTTGCTGTGTTTTCACACGCTCGCTGAATGCTGCTGACGGTATATGCAATTAATTATGGTTCGTCAGCTAAGACATGTTCCTGCGTGCGAACCATCAAATGAACTTTTGAGGCTGTACGTAGGAGGATGAATCGAGACTCCCTGTCAGCATGTATTCCGTCATCGTGCTTGCCACTGCAAAATGTGCCTGTTTGCTTCGTCCGGGTCTACGTTTCAACACGGAGGTAAAAGCAGATTTCTCAAATGTTATTTTGGAAATTACATTTTCAGGAGCAACAATGCTCCTAGTAACGGTTGCTAACGGCGGATTGGACAGTGGCTGTTCAGGGGCGGAAGTAAGCGCAGGGTGAATTACAGCACTCCTCAAAGCTCTTGTACTTATTATAAAAAAACTCTTTGCGACTGAATTTCCTTCAGATATACATTCAAAAATACATTTGAAAGCTTTTGTGTTAGGTGTTTTTTTCTACTCTTTTGAAAAGATAGCTGTTTCCCACTACATTGGAGTCAAAGAGACTCTATTGATTACATGTATATTGACCTCTTTGAACTCCTAGTGAGGTTACAGACAAGGTTTTATGGGGACATTCATTTTAGCTTGATTCACATCTTTAAATAGATTCAGCCTACTTGGTATTCATTACAAATATCAGCAAGTCAATTGGCTGCAGACATGAGCCAATATCTAATTCCCTCACTGGTTATCCATTGCCAACTTTGTCATTATTACCCTGCGGTGAGGCTGTTTAGAATAGCTATTTAGTGTGGTGGCACTTTGGGTAAAAGGTCAGTCGAATCGAAAGGTTGCCTAAAACCAAAAGCTTATCTTGTCCTTTTTCCCCAACCAATTTAAAATGAAGTCAGACACCAAGTTTAAGATAAAATGTTAATACGCTTGGCTTTGTAAACCGTGCTTTGCCTCAGCTCGTTTGACCCCGGCTCGCCCCGAGGCTTCAGTCAAAGTCAGCCCACAAACTCCTGCGGATAAACGGCTAAAGCACAGACGGCACATGTTGTATACGTGTTGTATACATGTTGTATACATGTCTACATGTTGAGCTGAGCCAGGTGCATCTTGAGAAAGACGGGCTGGCCTTTAATCAGTTAAGTGGATGTGGTGAGCGAACAATGCTCCTCCTGCTACAGATAATCCACCTCGCCCGCAACACTCGTCAAGAGCAGAAGATGTCGTGTCTGGTCTTAATTCACCACACTAGTTTAACCACAGCCAAGAGAAGTGAAGAATAAAGTGCTGAGGTGTCGATAGACGACAGGTAATCAGCGTCATGAGGCGTCGTTCTGTCACTTCAGGACAACAAGTGACGTGACTTCATTTGAGCCCTGATTGTCTTTTGTCTGTTCCCTCTTCTATTGACAAATCTTATGGACCGTCAAAAAAATGAGCTGCGTTTTTGGACGTGCGTTTTTGGTCTAACCACCAGCTTTTTAGCTTTCATGTTTGCCCACCCTGTCTGGTATTAGTGTGCAGCAGCAGGGAAGAAAAATACCACCTGTCACAGCAGTCAGCCGCCATGGAATATTTCTCTATTGTAATGTTGTCAGAAACATATATATATATATATATATATATATATATATATATATATATATATATATATATATATATATTTCTTTTCCTTTTTTTTCCTGAAACAACGTTGGGGGGCTTCTGTGTGAATGCACCAGAGGAAAAAGAAGCCAAACCAAAAGGCCTTTTTAGTGAAAGGTCAGAGTGGGTTTTTCTCGCTCCCGGTGGAACCGGCGTCTCACCCAGGAATAAAGAAAACAACAAACACTCTTGCTAGGATGACTCACTGGGCTTTAAAAGGAGATTAAATTCCTGCCCCCCCCCCCCCCCCCCCCCCCCCTTGCCACCCCACACTCCGCACTCTCCACAGTATGCAAGTAATTGTGCCATCTCCCTGCAGAGCGGGGACATTGTCTTGAAAGTCCCGATGTGAGACCATCATCCATCGTGGGTAGAGGATAGTTTGAGTGTAAGTAGAGTGCCGTTTCCCGTTGTTTCTGCTCTAAAGTATACTTGTAAAAAGAGAGACCGCATTGTGTGTTCTAAGAGAGCGGCGGGGGGATTCGTTTCATCTTCTTCATTACCTCTACCGAGGACCCGTGGGGGGGGGGGGGGGGCTAAGTGGGGTGGCGCCCGCCACTAGTCGCACAGTGTGTCGGAGGCAAAGCATGAGCCAATGAGTCATCATCCCGGCCCTTTCTGGCTTCCGGTCCAGACTGAAGACCCTCAGCCCTCCAGGCGGGGTGGCTTGGATGCCTGAAACCTCCGAAAATCCCCCCCCCCCCCCCCCCCCCCCCCCCTCCAAGCAGATTGCTTATTTCACGGCCCATGTGTGCAATTTCACGCAGGCCCTCAGGAGCGGAGGGCGTAATGTAAAAAGCGTCCTCTGCTCACTGCTGCCATCCCGTCCCTTGACCCAGAGACACACGCTCTACACTATTAATAGCTCAAACATTTAACAGTCAGAATGGGGAGATCAATGCTATAAAGGCACACTGAAGGAGATGGGGGGGGGGGGGGGGTGTAAGTCATTTAATATTCTGTAACAGCACTTGGACATATCCTTAAATTGACATCTAATGAATACACAGGAAAAGAGACAAAAACTCGTGACACGGAGGAGACAACGTTTGAAATGGAGATGTGTCAGATATGCAAAAGAACAGCATGTTGTCAGAGGAGGGAGAGTTGTTACAAGCGAAATAAGTGAGAAATCATCTTTTGCACTGCTGGGAGCTGCTCTGAATCACACACACACGCACACACACACACACACACACACACACTAAGGGAGAAAGAGAGAGGAGCAAAAACTGAACCCAGCGCAGTCAGAGTGGGGGGGAGAAACACATTACCATGTGGCTCATTTTTAGTGTAGGAGGCCATTAAATGAGGACAGTGTTTCTGTTATGTGGAGTGTAAATGAAGCAGAGCGGAAACATTGGACCAATACCTTCATCCATTTTCATTGAGAAGACGGACTCTTGCCCCCAAAGACAGACTTTTTTTAAAAATACATAATTAAAGGTCAGTACTGTGTGGGATATTTGTGAAACCTTCCCCTTGACGATACCAGACCTCGCTGCCGTTCGCCCATTAGCAACTAATTGAAATACTCTCTTTATTTCAATTGCCCTTTACGGCCTTTTAACCTCGTCCAGACTCTCATTGGACGGCTCGTCGGTCTCTACAAATTGCAGTGCGAGGTGTTGGGCATCAGTCAGGAAGCGGTGTGAAACGATGCGTGCGGCTCACCAGAGGTCGAGAAGAGTGAGGTTCATTTACAACAAATCATCTCTGCATTCGTCCCCGTTTTCAACTCCACGACAACATCAAGTCAACTATATCCTTCTTTGACCTTTTAATCTCTCTCACATCACGTGTATCTCCTGTTGTGCATCGCGGCTAATGGCTCGTGTTGCTTCTCCTGCTCGTTCGTAATGGCTGTATCTGATGGCCAATTAGTGCTTTGTTAATTACTCAATCAACAGTTTCAAGGCATTCTAACAATCTATTAATTAAACAAATTGTTTCCACGTTCAAAAAGCATTAACCGTCGCACAGAAAACAGCAAAACCGCTCGGATTGGCTGCCTTAAATAATTTAAATTTTTAATGAAAAAAAACGTGGTTTGAACACGAAAATGTTGCGAATGCTTTACAGCAGTTAAAGAGTTCAAATCCTGTCAGTGTGCTTCTTGTTGTTGGCTGCAATAGTTATTGTGTGTGCGTGTGTGTGTGTGTGTGTGTGGGGTTGGGTGGGTCACGATCCCCGTAAGTTAGTCACCCCCAACGCGCCCACTCCTCTGCCTCGGAGGCGGGAATCAAACAGTTTAATCTGAGCATATGCTTCGTTTTGCCATTAACTTGTAATTGGGTGGTAGTTCCAAATGGAGCAGCTTGTGGTGACAAACCTTCTCCTGCTGGGAGCGAGGCAGACAGATGTGCTCGTTCTGTTGTTCTGCGTCCGCATCTGCCGACCCCCCCCCCCCCCCCCCCCCCCCCCTCTCTCTCGTCTCTGTAAGTCATTCTTTGGAGAGTGGGCGCAATGAATGAGTGGCATCATGTGATCTACATCGAGTCTTTGAGGGAAAACGTGAGGTAAGAAGATTTGGATTCGAACGCTTTGATACGCTGTGTGCCCTCCCTGCTGCATTAATATTGATCCTCCATTATATATTAATTGCCAAGACTCATATTTGTATCACCTTGTCTGTCTGAGTTATACTGCAAACTACCAATGTGCCGCAGCAAAAAAGTTTTCTTGGGAACAAAATGGCACCCGCATTAAGTTTAAATCAAAATGAGTAAGAACGTGCATTATTATTATTTATCCTTTGTGATTAAGATTTTTGACCTAATTTGGTATAACGCATCACAATGTGCTTTAGAGGAAGGGGAAATAGTATTCTAATAAAAACTGGGAAATTAAGATTCACTGAAGGATGATAATCATAGTAATAATGATAATAATAATTTTATTGGTTATAATAACAAGGCTTGTTAACCAAACCAATTTTCAGAATACTAGTTTCCATTGATCAACACCGTAGCGGCATTATTTCATGGTTTCATCTTCTCTACATCAGTGGAGAGATGAAAGATACAAAGTGAGGAGCATTCTTCAGCTGCTTCAGGTGGTCGTCCCAGTAGTGTGTGACCTCGCTGTGAGTCTGCAAAAAGATCAATTCTCTCAACACAAAGACTGAGTGGAGCTGCCAAATGTTTCATTTGACTTCCTTACATTAGGGAAACAGCCCTATTTGGTTTTCTTGTCGGGAGTTGTTTGTTTACAGTCTTTATGCTAAGCTAGGCTAACCAGTATTCACCAACAACTATTGCTCTAATCCGTCCGTCCACTTTTGGTAGCACCGACGTCATTTGGGATGCAGGAACATGACGATATTACTGCAATCACAGTCATGTTCTTTCAACCCTGCTCATCTCCTCCCTACAACTTCTGTGGACAATGACAATAGTCTTCGTCTTCCTCTCCGTCTTGTTTTCTGAAAGGCACAAGGAGCCTGTTTTTTGTTCCACTTCTAACAATAAGGAACAAAACTTGAAACAAACTCGCTGACAGTTTTTTGTTTTGCAGCTAAATGCTTCTGCAATTGATGAGTCAGTCTTCATCACGCCCCCCCCCCTCTGTTTGTGTCACTCATCTCGTGTTCATACTCTGCCGGATTCAAGCGAGAGACAAATTGAGTCAATAGAGAGCGGAGGGACCTCAAATGCACATTTCGCCGCGTCGATGTCTTTTAATCAGGACCACCTTGTCTTATACCTTCATCGGGGCTTGTAATTGCGCCTCTAGAATTGTCAGCTGTAAATAGAGTGTGATTTAGCCGTGATGGCGCGTCATTGTGCCGCGGGCTGAGAGAGGAATAATGACTGCGCTCTGCACATGCTGACGTCTGGCTCCGTCTGGAGTTTGGTGGGATTTCTAACTGATTAACCACAACTGAATTTGACGGGAAATTATGGGCTACTTTGTCGATTTCCATTTTTGTAAAAGTGTATTTATCAAACTGCAGTTGGAAAAAACTTTATATAAATGAGAATGTATTTGTTTGCTAAATCAAATTGGCTGAATCCCCAACAGGTGACAGATTCATGTTGTGTTCCGGTCTGTGTGATCTACTCAATCCTATCAAAGCAAATCAAATGTTATTAAAGGAATTAAAAGAGAGAAAAAGTAGTAGAGGATCAGAACACAAGAGGCACAAGCCGTAAAATCTGATAATAATAGCTAATTTAATTTCTTTTTTTTTAATGATCATCATTCCATTCAACTCCATTTTTCTCTTTTTATGCCAGATGATCTTCATCCACATTGGCACATCTGTAGCTGTAACAATGTGAATTTAATGTAATGCAGAGTTAAGTTTAATGAGTGCACAGTGATGCGTGAGCATAATGGGCTGATCATGACAGAAGATCTGCTCAAAGCTGTTTCTGATTGTTCCTCTCATTCTGTTAAAAATCACACTTCATGATTCTTGCCAAAGAAAAAAAAAAGAGAAATAAAGTCTTTCTTTTTGTTTATTAGGCAAAAGTATCAATGGGGGGTGGGAGGTACACACTCTCAGCCACATCGCCCTTCTTCCCTTCCATCTTACAACCTGCCCTCTGTGCCATCGCTAATTACAGCCGCTAATTACACAGCATTTCCAGGGACCAAATGGGTTTGACCTGCAGTGACCTCGCATTATTTTGCGCCACAAGACACGGGTTGGGGGGGGGGGGGGGGAACCTGTTTTCTGCTCCAGAGAATAATCCCGTTCTGGTGCATCGCAATCATCCGAACGTGACGTCTCGTGCACCGCTGTGAACGGACACTGACGCGTACAAGCGTAATGCGGCCGGGGGGTACGAGTATAGCCGGAGCTCTTTTGCCATTCACTTGCAGTCAGGCGTAACGGGAGCTGACGAGATTCACTGCTGACGGAAGGAACAAGGAGGATGCAGCTTGGAACACAGAAGAATCTCCACAAAATTACTTACACAGTATCCGGGGAAGACTCTGCTGTCAGTGATGTCAGAACTTCAGTCACCTGGTAACTGTAAGAGGGGGCCGAGGATTGGCTTTGATTGGCTCTTTTCTGATTTGCCGCACACGCACGGACACGCGTAGGTGTAGGAAGACACAAATACAGCAACAGATTCATTTATAGATCAAATATCGGATTGGCCACCCGGTGCCATGTTTCTCCCCCCCCCCCATGAAACATGATGTAGGATCGTCTGCACATGGTGCCACAACACAGCTGTCCAGCGATGGCATCGGCATTGACCTCACTTCTTTTACTTAATCTTCCCTTTTTTGTCCCAGCAGCAGTCTGAAATCTAAATCATTGTCCGTTTTTAGGGAGCTCTCCCGATTTATCCACCGTTTGTGCTCAATAGTTTGACCAAGTCCTGTGTGATTGTCCTACGTATCAAAAACGTCATTTAACCCGACGTTATTTTCGGTCATTTCACAGTGTTTAGTTTCACTTTGATGAATTCGCTATCGTTTGTTTTCTGTGCAGTTTGGCCCGTCTCAAGACGCCAGTTCCATCCCCTGATAACATTCCAAAAGGCTGCTGCAGGAGGATGAAGGTACGTCGTCATCTTTTTCACCAATTTCACCAGATAAGATCAAAAAGAAAGAAGTAAAACTTAACTTCTCCAACCTTGTTGTTGACGATCGCACTTCATGCTTCAATGAGTCTTCATCAGTGTCGTTAAATTATTCCGTCATCCGTCTCCTCGGGTTGACTTGACAATTAAACTGCTATCCAATTAAATCTGAAGTAACCTCTGCTTATTACCCTGAATAGGGGCTCATCGGGGTCTATGTCATTATATTCCTCCCACTAAAAAGGTTTTAAGCTCCTCAGGTCTAAGAGCCCAAATTACAGGTATTAATTTAACAAAGCGACATAAAATTAACTGATGTCAATACCAGCAACAGAGACCCTTGGTTCTCTGCTCAGGTAGACAGGTGCTTTTAAATGCAAAAATATTCTGAGAAGATCCTTCTCTTGAAACATAATTTGAAAGTATAATGTGAGAATTTTCTTAAAAAGTAATGCATGTTCTGCTGTGCACGCGCAGAGAGTAGACAGAAAAAAACAAAACGAGATGAAGCCTGTCGTTCAGGTGCAAAATTCAAATGGTTTTGGGGGATTTTAGAGGAGCTGATGTTGTTTAAAATAAATATCGATGTGCCATAGGCGGGTGTCTCTCCGTCCCGATGACACCGCGCTGCTCCTCTCCCCCTCGCCACTCTGCTTCTGTGACGGTTTGTTGGCCACGCCGCGTCCGTCTTGTCCAGATGTTTACACTGGCACACGATCCGTGTAGTAGCGATACTGTCAGTGTCCTCCTCCCTTTCCCTGACACCCATGTGAGAGGATGTGACTGGCTAATGGGTTTTGACAGGGCGGGAAATTGATCAAGCAGGCAGATCAAAAGCTCAGAGCCAGGAGGCCGTTATAAGTGACAATTTTTTTGGGAGAGTTTGAGCGCGCTGTGTCGAATCACAGCTTTAGTACCAAGTCCGGTGCACACAATGGAAGACCGCTGTACCATTAAGGTACAGGGGGGATTGTGTGGGGGGGCAGAGAGATTCTGTCTGCTCTGAGCTCCTCGTGGAGAGAGGGGAAGGGAAAGCCTTTGTGTGGATGGGAAATTAAATGAAAATACAGTTAAAATTCAAAGCAGGCGAAAAGCTCAGCGACTCCGTGTTGGTTAGAAGTCGGGGCTGCAGGTGACATGGAGTCATTTCATGACATAACAGTGGTACATGCACATGTTTTCGGTGATATGGGGGCTGCATGGTGCAGGTGCACGGCATGTCATCGCAAAGAGGGATAAAGAAGCAGTACTTCACCGGGAGAGTTTAACGGTGAGCAATCAATTGGGACAGCTGATTCTTTCATTCATTCTTCGATTCTTTAATCAGCTGTCCGCTATCTTGCACCAAATATTAGCTTCTCTGTTTCAAAGAACGTTGGAGGCCGAAGTGAATGGGTTCTGTCAGATGAAGCCGTGACGAGAAGCAGTAAACGTGGACGCGACCTACCAGTAAAAGTCTGTTGGCTGCTCAGTGGACGGTTTATCTTGGACCTGTGACGTGAAAATCAACTTTTGTAGACTACATCATACTTTTACACACTGCCGAAGGATTTAAGTTTTTGCTTTTCTGTGTGCTGGTCACACGGATACGCTCCTAGCTCACCAGCTTTTTCTGTTATGGACAGTGTGATTTTTCTTTAAAGCACTTCATGAATAAAAAAAGCGTGTGTGACTACACAGAACAGTTTAGTGGATCAACCTAAGCCAACATGGCACCTATGCTTTTGTTTTCTATTTACATGAAATTAACCAATTCAGTGGTTTTAATGCGTTTATCACACACACTCCATCCTTTCCAGAGGGAAGCAGTAAATCAAAGCTTGGTTATATTTTCTTGCTCACATCTTGCAGTAGAGGAGTCGGGATGCATAACTGGAGAGACGTGTTTATAACGCATTACTTGTTTATTGTGCTGAGCTTTTCTTTCACAGAGTCACTCCAACCTTTTGACAGCTCCTCACTTGGCATTTTCTTGTCATTTGATGAAGCAGCTTTTGGTATAAATGAGCTGCGCCGGGCTTGGAGTCATCAGATCTCCCTGCTAACGCAAATGTGGCAGCGTAGTCGAGTTCAAATCAAAATCCCGGTTTAATACGATTACTCCTGCTGTAACGTGTCACCCAGAGGGGCAGAGTTAATTAATCAGACCAAAAAGAGATTGGGTACTTCAAATATCTCGAACCTCCATTAAGCAGTTTGTTAGTTTGAAACTGTGATACACCTTGAGTTGTACTAATGTAATTCTAACAATATTCCCTGTTCTAGCAGCAAAGGTCTGTGCTCTGTTCGGCCTGTAAGGAGTCTCCTCTCAAAAAAAGCTAAAATGGTCGTTTCCTTTTGTACTCGTCTCCAAGCACAAAGAACGTGTGCACATACAGGTTACTATTGAATGAAGTCAGACAGAGAGATCCGAGCCCAGAGGGTAATACCTGCTGTGTAATACCTGTAATACCTGGTGTGTAGAACTTGCAGCGTAATACCCGCTTGCGTCAATGAATGATGGAGCAATTAGGACGAGCTTTGACAAACCTTAACGAGCTCTTGGCTGAGCCCCCCCCCCCCCCTATGTACTGCAGAGCTTGTTAGATCTCACATGCGTGGGCAAGCAGGACGCTAATGAGCCAAATCTAAAGTATGTTATCAATCCATCTCTTTGACAAGGGCACACAGAAAGGGTGACGAGGCTGATGGAAAAGGGAAATGAGAGCGAGCACCAGACTGATTTTGGGAATCATGAGAGGTTTTATTTTGTCCACCAACAACCATAAAACCAAGAACAAAAAGAAAAATAAGTTTGTGGAGAAGACGGTGTCATTTTTAGCAACATGTCTGCTGTTAGGAATCACCTATCACTATATCAGTGTGTCAAATAGCATTACAGGAAAGCATTTGCTTTCATTTTTGCTGACATCTATACCTTCACTGTCTGTGTGGCTCCCCTCCTCCCTCTTCCTCTCCTCATCTCAGCAAGCCTGTTAAGTGATAGTAAACCTATTAGTGTGGATTAGTTTGAGCTGCTTGTAGGCAGCAAGCTTCCCTCCTGCACACAAATGCATGCTCCTCGTCTTTTGACTTTCTGTCCTCCTGATTCTCTCAGGACACTTTTCATCAGGCAGCCAATTAAACGCATTTCATGCAAAGTGGTCTTCATTTTCAAGTTCGAGAGACTAGGAATGTGCAGGATGTTGGAAAAATGCAGAATAACTGGGGTCAAATTTTGTCATCCATCCATTTTTTTGTCATCCATCCATTCCATCTTTTTCAGTATCCTGCTGCCATAGTTCTTTTTCTTTCCAATATTTAAACCACTTAATGGTAAGTATTTTCATTTTCTTTAAAACAGCCCATTCTTTAAAACAACTTTTAGTTTTCATTCATTTATACACTACATTCATTTGCTAGTACTTTTACCAGTAGACCATATAAACTACTACAATAATCCATATTTTTACATTCACAATGATTCAAATAACTATTTGTAATTACTCATTTTAGATCCCACATAATTATCAAACCTCTCCTCAGTTCTGTTCATCTCTACAGAGCGTTTTTTTTTTTATCTTGGCTTGGTGTAATTAATGCCGTTGGATCACCTCAGCATCTCTAAACCACACACCGTTTATAAGAAGCTCTAAAGAGCAGACAGACGATGTTAGCCAAGAGCTCAGGAGTCGGATAAGGCCAGAGCTAAAAGGGGAGCCACTTAGTAACGCGTTACTCTAATGTGACCACCTTTTTCAGTAATGTAACGCGTTACATTACAAAGTAACTTCTAATCTAATTTAGTTACTTTTAAAATCAAGTAATCTGTAAAGTAACTAAGTTACCTTTTAAAAGAGTAATCAGTAGTCAGTTATCGGATTACTTTTTCAAAGTAACTGTGGCAACACTGCCGCTAATGGACATCACATCCGCGGCTGCATATGGCGGCGCTACGTTGCGTCTGCAGCTCGTGCCTTCAGCAGCGTTGTCCGGTCAATCAGCCTCACTCACTGCAGTGATGCCATTCATTTTTGTGCAAGACCTTTCGCTCTGATCTGCTGATCGATTGATCATTGTGCCGAATTCATGCGTGAGTTAAAGCCTGAACTTTACAAACGTAATGGGGGGGTTTAATCAGTGCAAAAGAGGAGGCGAAGCTCGGCACGGGATGAATATGCTGTAATACAAAATGTGGATGAGAGGACTCGCCGTGCTGGGCTTCCATGGTGCCGGCATCCAGTTCCATGCTGATCCCAAAAGGGTCAGACGGCTTCACTAATGGACACCGAGACAATTGATCTCTACTCTATTCCTGGAACGCTTGGCATCGGGCTGCCGGGCACACGCGCAACACTCACATGAACAGATATTTAAATGCTGTACCTAAAAAAAAACAAAAAAAACAAACAAACCTTCCTTCACACACACAAGTTACCCGAATGCGAGGAATCGGCGAAGCAGACACTTCTCATTGACACTGTGTGCACATAATTCAAGGTGACTGAAAATAGCTCCTGAATTGTAAATAATGCAGCGGGGCCATTAAAGAAGGCTAAAAAACAAAGGCATGGTGGGAGGAAGGGAGGGAGGGAGACGGGATGGTGAAAGGTGAAGATGAACCGATGGCAATTAGTGGAAATGTTCAAAGTTAGGATTGTGTTTGGACACTTCTCACAGCTGGTGTTATTCTCTGAGCTCAGGTGGAACTAGAAAACCCGGGAATTAATGTACTTGACCTAACAATCCTTGTGCCGCGTTTCAGTGGAAACACTGGCCTCCCACTGAGATGCCGCCATTTGTTGCGTTAGAGAAGAGCAAATTAGACGTCTAGGTGACCAGCTCAGAGCTCTGTGCATGGATCAAACTCGCAAAATGTCACTTAGAATTCACTCCGGCCGATCTTTTTAAATCTTTTAATGCAACAGCTCCCACTGGACTCTTCAGGCTTGATTCAAAGTTTTACGGTGGCCAACTTGGTCTCACTACAGTGAATCCTAATTATCTGTGTGCAGCGCATAGTCGAGTGTGATTAAAAAACTGTCATTTCCACTTGCACCAAGATCCATTCCCACTTGTAATATTCATAAGGATATTGAGTGTAATTTTCTTGTGCAGGACAGAAATAACCGGGGCGAGGCGGAACGAGGGTGAACATAACCCGAGCTCAACGACAGTGGCCAAACTAAACCTGGCTATTGATCAAACTCAGTAAAAAAAAAGGACCAGGGTCATTTTGCATTAAGGAACAATTTACACTTCATCGATCCAGGAGACTTTCTCTTAGAAAGGACAAGCAGGAGATAAAGTCCTCCGACAGCATCCACATGATCTACTCAGCATCAGTTCTGCTGCACACTCACAAAAACACAATCAAATGCTCCCACGCCTCCAACTTCAAGCTTCTAAGGTTACATCTATGCAACCATACGAGAAAGAAGAACTTGATGAAATGCTGCTGAAGCACATCCTGCACAGATGTGGTGTGGTCAGAGGTGGAATTCACAGGTGATTTAATGTCTTTTTAAAAAAAATTATTACTCCCCTGCTTGGGGGTTTGTGGTGAGGCTTTGTTTATTCCCCCTGGACCTGTGCTGCTGGAGGCCCACAATCATAACTGGCTGATAAATACATCATCAGGCTTGGGCTATAAATAGACTCTACGCTGCCTGGCAAACACACACACACACACACACACACACACACGTCACTGTAACGCATGTTACTCTCACTGGGAGAATCAAGAGCTCACATTCTGCTCATAAACTTGCTGGAGCAAAATACATAATTACACATACACCTCCATGAGTGTGTGTGTGTGTGGGGGGGGGGGGGGGCAGATGCTCGCAGCAAAAGGCCATGAATGGAATATATTTGTATTAACAATATAGCAGCAGTTCAGAGGTATTCTCATCGTGAGTGAGCTGATGAGGCTTTTAAAGGCTCTTCCCAGCCTCTCCATCATGTGTGTCTCTGGGCACTGTCCCACCTGACGGGCCACATCGGACAACCACCCGTCCATCTAGGTCTTATTTGCTTTTTTTATTACTTTTTTTATCTGGCGGGCAGCTAATGTTGACCATGTGATCTTGCACGGAGCTTAGCGGAGCACGGAGCTCCAACTCTTATCTATTATAGTTAGTTTTACATTGATTGAGATTCCCGGAGAAGGTTCAATTATCAGAAGAAACAATAAATTAGTTCCAGCTAATCTCTGAGCGTAAACCAGTGTCCCCCAGTTGTGTGCCTTTCGCAGCGGAGCTGAGCCTTCTGTTGAACAACGCTGCATGCAGGACACGTTGAGGAAAATGTCTCGACTTGCGTGGTCTAAGAGGGATTTTCGATGAGTCCCCCCGGGGCGACCGGCTCACGTGGCTGACGGAGACGAGGTGCGACAAGGAGACGAGTGAGTGCCCTCGATCGCCTGCGAAAGGCCGGCGCGTCCCGGAAGCAACGCCGACTGTCCCTGAGGGGGAGACCACGTCACGTTTCAGTCTCCACAGGTGATCAACCACAGCGGGTCATATAAAATACCACAGGGGTTGATTGAAAAGTGGGATTACAAGACACCGTTGAACAACGTGGCCGTAGGCGCACCGTGAGTCTGCAACTCAACTGCGCGAATCCTGACTGAAAGAAAGAAAGACGTGTCAGTTTGACTACAATAAAACCAGCTGTCCCAGGATTTTCTTGTATGATGGAAATGATTGAGGCAGAGAGTCTGCAAGCACTCACCAACCAGAAGAAAGAGAGAGAGAGAGAGAGAGAGAACATGCTTTCCTTTGTCTGGATGGAAACAGAAATAAATGTTCCCTCGCCTGATTCTCCAGAGTTAGGGCTCAACTGAAAATACACAAATGAAAATAGGGAATTACAATTTCTTAACTTTTTTAGCTGAGTTTTGTTAAGTGCATTACAACTTGGCTTCAAATTAAGAGAAGCGCTGATCCATCACGTCTGTCTGAGTTTATTTTCCGTGCTGACAGCGATGACAGCCGGCCCTACGCCTCCATCTCCGTTTTGGCAAAAGGTTGAACCCAGTTGTTCTATATTTAGACGGATGCATTTGTCACAGTGCATTTAAATGAAGGGTGTTTTTATAACCTTTCCTTGTGATCGGCGTTGATCTGTTTCCCACCAGCCGTAACAGAGGCTCAGCAAGCCGGCGAGGAACGCGCATGTGCACGCTCACTGCAACAAAATAGTTTACTGATGAAAACAGTCTTTAGAAAAACAGCCAATTGTTTTTTTTTTTGAAAACCGGAAGCCATAGAAAGGTAAAATGGATATTTATTGTGTCATATAGTTGACATGATATGAACCCTTTGTTTGGTTCTTTGTTTGGTCCCTGTTTTTTCACCGGGTTTGTACAAAGGTTATGTGATGTTTGAGTTTACGTAATATATCATTATGTATAATCACAGTGCCACCATAGCATTGTGCAGGTGGCTCCATGGCGCTTTCCACGGTTTAGGCGTCCATTTGTTGGACGAATCCGTCGGTTTGCGCTCGCAGTCTTTTTGATTCTTTCACAGTTCATTTTTTTTTTGTTTGCACGCCGTCTGTCTTTTTCGGGGGTAATGCAGCTCATGGAGCATAAACGCCTCCGTTCATGCTTGGAGCTCATGCGCCGTCTGCAGAGTGTCAAGCCGAGCGCGAGTATAAACAAAGCTGAAGAAGGAGAGTTTAGACTGCAAGGCAAAACTATTTCTCCAATGTTTTCAGGCTTCAATGTTTATGTTGTTGTTGTTTTTTTCTCTCTTTCGTGGTCTGATTTCGAAACTTTTTTACCATTTTTCATACAAACTTCATCCATTTTTGTATATATTAATGGTTACTACATCGCAATAAACACGATTACATTTTCGTGTTTTAACTTTATTTTAGTAAATAATTCTGGTGCTTTGTGCACCCTAATTGATTTTCCTCCGTGCACAGCTAATTTCTCTGTTTAGTGATGTCAAATCCTGGAGCTGCAACGCGGTTTTCCGACCAACTGTTTAGTCACAAACGTGTCGAGTTCCCCACACGTCCCACCGGGAGCCAGAGATGTGGTGGGAGAGATTTGGCGACGTCTCTAATAATGTCCATTTGTTAGTTCACTTGCAGTTGCAAAGTTAAAAAAAATTGACACCTAACCTAACACCAAGCCAGCAGGAGCACTAGCTAAGCAGCGCCTGTCCCTCCCACCCACTGAGCGTGTGGGCTGGGAGCGACACACAAGTGGGAGAGCAGATAAAGAAGCAGAGGAACACAATGGGGGGAAGAAAAAAAAGAGACAAAGAAGGGCTTGTGTGAGTCAGAGTGTTGAAAGAGCGATTCGCTGTTGCGTTGTGTCACAGAGGACCGGGCGTGCACGGCTGTGACAGACACTGGCTTTCATGGACCATGCATCAAGTGTGCGGTGTCTCCATCCACATATTTGTAAATCTGTAAAAAATACCCAAAACAACAACAACATACAGGTCATTCCAGTTACAATTAGCCTGATAACAGTGTGTTTAATCCATCCATCTTGTTTCCAAAACTGCTTCCTCACCTGTCACATAAAAATGTCCACACAGACGGGCTCCATCATACAGTAAAAAGCATCTGCGGTTTGTTTCAGCTGAAACAATACACACAAATCTTTCAAGACACACAAATCTATATTTTTTTTTATCTTCAATGCAGTACATTTGTGTGCCAGACAGGCGGGCTAGGTGCGCGGAATCAAACACATCCTTGGTTATCAAATATGCAGTGAGTATACAGCAGGGGGGAGGAGGAAAGAGTGATGGCATTGCACTGAAAATTGTGTGGAAATGAAAAAGAAAGGGGTTGGGACAAGTAGTGATGAAGCAAGACTGAAAGTGAGATGAAACTGAGGCCGTCTGGGTCCAAGCAGAGCATCGTTGTGATTTGGCTACAGCGTGTTTGAGTAACGTCCCTTCAAATGTCATCCAGATAGGATTAAGACGGCCACACGTCCGTCATGTACTGCGCGGGTACTCACCCACACAGATCATGTCGAGAGGGGAGGGGAGGTTTTCTTTAACGCGGTCGTATCAGGGGGGGGTCAGGTGAAGTATGGTGACTGCTGTGAACACCCACCTCGTCCACTACATGCAATACCAAAAAAACCTAAATGATGCAGACTCCTGCTTTGTCTCATATGGCTCAAGCCCGGCTCCCTTTAGAGGCTGAGAAAATTGATTTATTTATTTCAATTTCTTATTCATCAAAAATCCTGACAGCCTTGCTGGTGTGAAGGCTCCCTAGTTTGTTTATTGTTGCTGAATAAAAACAGATTGTCTCGAGCCTGGTTGCAGACCTCTGAGTCACTGCCCACACCCTCAAACATTTTAACCATTTCATCACACCCGTCGCTCCAACCGCACTAACAAAGAGACACTAATATGGCCCACTCGACACTTCTCTCACTGTACGTGAGTAAATAGCGCGCCGTGTGCGATGTAGTCATTTCATCAGCACCTTTTCGGAGACCTTACAAACTTGACTTGGCCCTGGTCTAATTGGGACCTTGTGTGTAAACGCACGTGGCCCCGTCTTCAGCCCGTGTTTATTCCACCTGGGCGCGCGCGGCGCCCCGGGACCGGAGCGAGCGCAAACCCCGTGGACCGTGGTAATGGCTGAGAAATGTCGCCGCATCTGTCCTTGCCCTCCACCTATCCTTCCCTGAGGCGCGTCATCACTCCTCCTTCCTGTCGTTTTTTTTTTTTTTTTTGCGCCTCCTTGGGGGCTTTTTTTTCTCCTCTGGCTGTTGGAGCCCGTATTCTGCAGCTCTGGGCTCAACCAATCATGTTGTATTATTTGTTCTTTTTCTCCTAATATATGTATTATATTTATGTCTTTATATTCAGCTTTCTCTTCTCTCTTGCCTCCCACATTATTCTCCCGGAAGTAGTAAATGAGTAATTCCTCGCTCGTTTTGCATTGCTTTCCCGCGGATCGAGTTGGGTTCCTCTCTCTCTCCGATAAGACGTCCAGAGTCCCTCTGCAGCTTTGAGTTAATAATGAGGCTTTAACAAAGGCATCAGTGGGTGACAGTAACCAATACTCCCAAGTCTGAGGAGTGACGACCAGCAGCGTCTCACAGAGCCAGCAGGGACTCTTCATCTTCTCTCCGTCTCTCACACATTTGCATAGCAAACCGCGACGAGGTAAACACGCCGCTGTGGTGCCGTTTCAAATTGACAGGCAATAGAGCTCCCCGAGCAGGTTAGTCTCTCATTTGCTTGACACCCCCTCCCCACTCCAGCCTGCCTTCCTCCACCCACTTTGTCCCTTTAACCGATTTTAGCCGGGGGTTGTCCCTGATGAAGCGAGCTCGAAGGTTGTGGCCTCAGTAGTAGTGAAGAAGAAAGTCCCGACCCCTGTTTATCGTAACTGTGACTTTAAAAAAAATGTTGCACACATGCAGAGTTTAAACAGGCTTCGATATCAATCACATGACAGTGGATAAATGCTCCACGCAGAATGAAGTGTGCAAATAGCAGCGCTGTGTTCGTGGAGACAAACCGAAAAGAGCGGATCCAAAAAAGCAACTATACAGAGCAATGTGAGACAGCGCACAGATGGAGGTGCATATGGGAATTTAGCGAGGGAAGAAAGGAGGGAAGATGGCGGGATGAAGGATATCAAACCTAATCAAGATGGAGAAATTGAGTCAGCGGAGGTTACTCAGGGGAGAGGAGGGCTTCATCACGCTGTCAGTCGCTGACGCGTTGACACACATAGGTGCACTGCCCACGTTTCCTCTCCCTTCTCCTTCTCGGTTTCCACGGATCACCAGTGGCTCCGGAGAGATTCTGAGATGTTGTGGTGGGTGGACCTACTGGTCCTCTGCGGGGATCCAGGGCTACGCTGAAATGGATTGTTTCATTCTATCTACATTTCAAGTTAAGGCCGCCCCAGTCGAGGTCATTAATGGGAAACGGTGCAATACTTGGAAGAGATTGTTTTTGGCAGCCACTGCAGAGAGACACTGAAGTGCAACCAGTGCACAAACTGCCAGAAGAGGGCCGCGCGGCTGATGGTGTGACGCCCGAGCTGCCACCCCCGATTTTCTATTGAACGAGCGGAGCAAGTGATGCTCACCGAAGTCCCACTGCCCCGCGACACCCGCAGCCCTCTCCTTCGTCCTCCACAGAGCAGGCCGACAAGTGGATGCTCACACAAAAACAAGCACGTCAGCCAACGTCACCTTGGACTTTGAATTAGCTGTGGGAGGAGAAGGCGAATCCCACCCATGCGGCTCTCAAAGCATCTACCAGCAAATGCTTTTTTCTTCTACTCAGCGTGGTCTTGGATGTCCTGCCGCCACACTGCAACAAAACACCTGAGACAGATGGAGGGCGAAGCAGCTGCGGCGTGTGAAAGCTCGTGACGTGAACAAGAACATGCGTCAGTGATGTGGTAGACGGCGACAGACGGACTGCAATCCGGGTTCTTTAAGAAACAGATTCCACATTTGTCCAAAGAGAAGAAGAAGTCGTCCTTGCTTCGCCGCCCTGAGGAACGGGGGGTTTTGTTCCTATACAAAGAAAACCTAATTATGAACAACCCTGCCATATGTTACATGGAGCGCGGGCCAGGTGGTGTCTGTGTAAAGAGTCAGATGTTTCCCATAAGAATGTGTGTTAAACTACTTGGCAGGTTTAAGATGACTCAGGATAAAGAATGTTCGTTGGGCTCCTGATTCAAATATTAGATTAGTTTGTGCTTCCGGGTTATTGCCTTGCCAGAAAATTTATTATTTTTAACCTGATCTTTTCAAACAAGACTTAATCATATGACCTTCCAAAAGTAGAGCAAGTTGTCAGAGTTCTATTTCGAACATGAAGAATTTGTATCAAACCAAACCGGACTCTAAGGCTCTAATGGAGTTGTGTTCCTGTACATGTTTCCTAACCAGGTTGTGACTTCTACTTGAAAGCTGAAGAGGCTCTTCAAACCACACGCAGGGATCCGACAAATCCCCCCCCGGGGGGGTCCCTTGATTTTCAAGTGCTCTCCTGCTCTTTCCTTCCCGGCCGTGCATGGACGCTGAAATGTTCCTTTTCGTCTGTGCTGTCACAGCAGATTGGTTAAAGGGGGGGGGGGGGGGGGACCGGCTGAAGGGCCCAATCAGGAGCTGCCTGTGAGCTGATTGCCTTATCTGATGAGACGGAGATGTTCGTTACAGACGGGAGCGCCGCGAGGGGGGGGGGGACGCACTGTGACGCCGCCGCACAGAGTCGGCCAAGTGGAGACGGGGGACATTCGTCTGTGATAAAAGCGGCTTGTTTGCTTTGTCCCCCCCCCTCCGACCGGCGATGTTAAATGGTGCGACGGGTTTGGTTTTTCGACAGTAGCCTCTTTCCTTTTTCAGAAGAGGAGAGACTGAGGATGCTTCAAAGCATCTCGCTCTGCCGAGGCTGTCGCAGGTCCCCCGGGGCACGAGGATCCTTTTGTTATTCCCCGTGTGTGTACATCCATTCAACACAGCTAAACTTCCTCGCCCCAGAAACGCTGTGCGGTAATTTGAGGACAAATTATTCCTCTGGAAATACGCTCTGAGCTGAGATAACGCAAGTCTTAAAACTAGATTTTGACAGAGCGTCCTTCCTCAACAGGACAGGCCCATAGTCATAATATACAAATTTGTCTCTTACATGGGAGATTTCATTGGTCCATACACCTGAGAGGTATAAAACCCACCACGTGTTTCATTATTTGATTGATTTTAGTGCAATGGTTTAGGTTTAGTGAGATTTATGGGAAATGGTCATATTTGGGTTCAACACAATACTTTTGTATTTTGGGGTTCAAATGAATACTTCAAGGTTAAGGGGCGTTTATTGTCATGTTTGCAATATAAAAAAAAACCTTGGTAACGTTTGGAGAAGTTTCCTGTTGACGAGTTGTGTTACACTGAGACACGAGTTGCACCCGTCTTCAGCGATCATGACGGGGACGCGGCCTTACTGGGTTACCGGGAGCCATTTCTCCGCGTGTGTGTATATTAGATCAACTCAAGCGTCAACACTGGTCTGATGGCTTCGTCATTGTGTGCGACCTCTATAACACGTCCAATGGCTTCATTAATGTGTGCGGCAAACCTCATTACAATTTGCGATGATCTCATCACAGCGCCGTCACCACCGCCGTGCGGTGACTTTAAAGTCTGGAATAACGCTGACAAACAGGAGCTACTGCTCCACTGGGTTTGCTTTGATACCATTTCAAGGTGTGTGTGTGTGTTTGTGTGGGGGGGGTGGGGGGGGCAGCAATGAGCAGCATTTAGCTGCGAGACAATTGTGAAACAAGTCCATGTAGATTTTTACTTCACACAACTTTCAGAGCAAATCTATATCTCTTCGTGGTTATTTTTACCCAAAATTAATTTGTTGCCTGAACCTCACTGAGTTATTACCTGTGAAGTCTGTGTGTGTGTTTCTGTGTGTTTGTGTGGTGAAGGCACACCGCTGTGCTTTAAATCGCTTACATCTCACAACACCTGCCAGATGATGCGGAGGAACACTGCTGGGCAGAGATGGCCTCAAAGAAAGGCGGCCATCTGTTCCTGGCTCCGGACCGCCATAGTGCGTCTGCGTGTGTGTGGGATTGCATCGTCCCCTTTTATCCATTCAGTTCTCTTTGTGTATTTTAGGAGGAGAACCTGGACTGATAACGGGAGGATCGGACTGAAGATGCTGCCGTCGCTCTTCACGGCGCTGCGGACCTTCACTGAGCTGTAAGAGCGAACCTCCCTTCCCTTAATGCCAACGCGTAAAGATCAATCAGTGTTTTCATACTCAAATTTATTAAAACAACAAAACACTAAAGGGTAATTATGCTACTTTAATGGGAATGCTGTTTTATTTATATAGCCTTTAATCCTTACCCAACCAAATTTAAATAACACGTGGGAATATTATCCTTATCCAACCCCGACACTTGCTGCTCTCAGTTGGTGCTTTTCTTTTGTTCAATTTTTAATTTTTTGGAGTAGTGGAACGTCTTCAAACATCTTTTCAAAACATCCCGGAAAAATAAATTGCTTTTTTAAATTTATTTTTTATTTTGCATTATTATTTTGCATTCCAGTACCACAGTCTTTTCCCACTGTCTATGATTGGTGGGGCTGTGATTTTTCAAAAATAAAGCTATCCCTGCCCCTGCAACGCCAAAACAGTTTCCCTCCCCAACAAATGAGGGCAAACTTGGTTGCTCCGCCCCAGGAGCATCCGTCTCCAGTCTCGGGGTGATTATGACACTTTATTGCAGCCATTTATCATCACATTTCCGAGCCGGTGTCCCTAAAGGACTCAGATTAGGGAAGTGGAGGTGTTGGAAAATGAAAAGGCAAAAAAAAAAAAAAAAAAAGTTGTGCATGCACTGGGACCGCTGATGCAGAGAGCTGGCCATAAAACCCTAATGGACGGCAGGCTGCTGAGGGAAGCACAGGTCTCTCAGAAACTCCTCATCATCGGCCTCAGCAGCAAGAGCTGCTCTGTGCAACGAGTGCCACAAGCTCAAAGTCATGGAGAAGAACGAATGAGACAGACGGTGAAAAGGGACGCGGCGTTGTACGTTTTTTTATGTCATGTTAGACCTATTGTTGTTGTTTGGAACTTAACATGAGCAGTAGCTGAGGTTGAAATGATGTTCTGCGTGTGTTGTGCCTCAGGTGGAGATTTGTTTCCACTTTCTGGGGAAGATAAGAAAATCCAGAGAAATACTTCAGTTCAAAATAATCAATACTAAGGAATAGGACAAAAATGAACAAACGGCAGCATTACGCAGACCAGCAGATTGGCCTTCGGGGGGATTGCTCGGCTTAGAAGGGCCGAGGTGATAAATGATGAAGGGCATCAGAAACAGCTGCTTCACATCCACAGAGATCAGCCGGGGGAGGACGGAAGTACAGAGCAGAGGATAATTGTAAGTCAAAATGTACTTGTCCCACAAAATGACAAGGACAATTACATGTGTACACATGCACAGGTGCTTGAATGATTTGTAATCAGTGGTCTTTATTGGTGTGTATAAATTATGGACATTCAGGCTCTCACCAGTGATTATATATCTGCAATAACTGTATAAATCCATATTCATACATTCATGCTCAGAAAAGGATTTGTCTACGAAGACATGAGGAACGCTGGCGCTAAACATTTACATTTTTTTTTTGGCATATGAAAATCAGTGACTCAGTATTAAACTTTAGATCAGATTACACTTTGCTTGCTTTTCTGACCTTCTCTGCCCAGAAACTATTACGACACGGTAGTGAGTAATGATGATTGCAGGAGTGAATGAAGGGAAACACACTACGGTGCTGAAGTCTCTCGGCGATGATGACCCACTATCCGCCCGGTGCCAGAGCACATCCCGGGTTGACAGACGGAGGAATGAATCTGCTGATGCTCTGCTACGGGGCTGTTCACGCTACACGCCCCGCGTGGACGCTTCGTCCTGCCGACGCTGAGGAAAACATTCTGTCAATCCATCTTAAGGGCAACATCCATCTGTTTAACACATTTTTAGCTCCGTCCGCATATTAGACAGCATTAACATGAACGGTTTTCTGGTGAGATACCACCGGCTACGCTGGATTCGGCGCTGTTTTCATTCATGCTGCTCACAATTCTGACTCATGCATTCGGGACACACGACATGGGAGCGTGTTCTCAGCGATGCACACAGTCCGGCCTCAAAGGCAAACAGAACAAAAGTGTTCTTGCTTTGGCCTTTCAGAAACCCGAAAAGACCCGCGCCGCTGTTGTTGTTGTTGTTGTTGTTGCGCGCTGCTCGGTGTGCAGGTGTCTGGGCCTACAGGCGTGTAATCAGTGCTCAAGGGGGTTGTGTCTGAAGTAGACTAATCAGAGGGAAGATCGGGCTGCTAACAGCAGGTGTAAATCAGCAAGGATTATTTATCTCTCATCTTTGTTTTTCCCTCCTCCTTCCGGGCCGCTGTGTTCCTCTCTTGGCGTGAAAAATGGGCCCAGTGCCGTGCACCCATGTTGAGCCTCGACCCAGCTCTGGCTTTATCTGGCTTCTTTACTCGCAGCTTCTCGCGTCCTTCCTGCATCGCCAGTCCGGTCTCACTTTTTCTCATGTCAATCATCCGCCTGTCAGGTTTAATGAAGCGGGGAGATCTGCCAGATGCCTGAAAGGAGCTTAGATATTAAGCAGCAAAGCTGGGTTAAAGTGTTAAAAGGATCAGAGCGAGATGGTTGGAGAGGTTGTGTGTTTTTTTATTCACTCATATCTACCGTTCACTGCTAAAAATGTTTTGTTTTTTTACCTGTAGGAGGAGAAAAAAAACAGCAGAGGGACAAGGCGAGTGTAACTTTGACTTTTCAAGTGGATGGTGGGAGGTGAGAAAGGCTGTTACGAGTGTTTGTGCCAGCCTCACACGTCTCCGTTTGCCACCAGGTGCAAAAACCTCTTAGTGTTTTGGAAACAGGAGCCACAGATCAGATTCACTGCACGTGATTCGTGTGTCAGTGTAAAAGCTGTTATCTGGTGTCTTAAAGGGCAGACAGGAGTAATGTTGACATTTTATTACGTTTAGTATCACCAGGGGTCTTGTCAGACTAGCGGAGTACTGCTTCAAGTACCCTCATTTGTAATCCGCACTTATCTGTGACAAACTGCCGGTTTGGGCACCTTTTTGAGTGAAGCAAGGCTCACTGGGGGGAGATTGAGAAGACAAGAGGCTGATGAAAAGAAGACCTCACTACTTGTTACTATAACACCAGACCACTTACTGTGTATATCATTGGTTATGTGTTAATGGACATTTTCCTGTGTCATATTTTCTGCAGAATGAGCGGACCTTTTCTCTCATTGCACATGCTTTTTTTCTTTCTGCCATGTTGCTCTTCACTTGCGCTCATGTTGACCGTTTCTAAACCGGTCTACACTCTTGAGTGGAGACCTTAATGCATCATGTGAATGTACGCCAGCTCCCTGCAGGTTATACAATGAGGATTTTAACTGGGGGAGCATCGATGAACATGTGCACTCCTGAAATACGGGCGTATTGCACATAGTGTAAGTGCTCTTGGCTGCCATGTCCGACCAAAAGCCAATACAAGGAGACACTACACGAACAGGCATATAGAGCCACGGCACAACACAAAGAGCAGAATGCCTCGGCAGATGCTGTGTGGTTGTAGTGATCACATGGACACTGTTTTATCTGTACCCAAGGAGACAACATTGTGGTTGTAGACAGTGGGACGCCTGATTAAATGTGGCTCGGGCCATCTGCTTCAGCAGCGCACGGACTGCCTTCTGAGGCCTTCCTGCACACAGCTACGCAGGCATTTGCTTTTCTACCAGGGAAACTACCAGGCTATTCCTTCACTAGGATCTGTTGCTTTTGAAGCAAATGACCTTTCAAATTATTGCTGATTAGGAGCACTAAGTCGCCTCCAGCGAGAAGAAAATGGAAGCACAGAGGGTGCAGGGGGGGGGGGGGGCATCCTATCTAAACACCAGTGGGTTGTCCCATTCAGTGTTTGCAGTCGTTCCACTGGGCTGAACACACTCATTCTGACTAATAGAATAATCAGGTATTCCAGTTTTTTCAATGGTTCATGATGAAAAGGAACACCTGACACTAGTCTCTGGGAAGCAGGCATAGCAGGCAATTTGGACATCCCTGAGGCACTCCAAGCATGAACAACATATATTATTAGCATTTTTCCCAGTTAGCCCTGCATGGAACACCTCTAGAGGGAGGCGAAAAACATCTTAATCAGATGCCAGAGCCACGATGCTGGCCCCTTCTGGCACGAAGGGGCAGCGGCCCTCCTCTGCTCTTACTCTACTTTCTCATGGGGAAGGAGCGGCCAAGCTATCCTCATTTTGGACATCGTATCGGGGGTCTCCAGCCAAATTTCATGAGCATAGTCGAGCGTCGCAACGTGGACTGGCGAGTAAATCGAGAGCTTTGCCTTCCAGCTAAACGTGACACGAAAGCCCAATATCATCCATTATCTCTAAATAAAAGTCACTCACAACATGATCATGTATGCTATAAACTGGCCCTGTGACCTGATCCCTAATCCCAAGTGTGTTCTAGTAGCGCGTCTAGCTTCAGTCTGCATAACTGAATAATTCAAGGTTGCAAACATAGGATGTCCTCTGTTTGCATTATCTATTTGGCATCTATTTATATATGGAACTTGCTGTATATGAGCAGTGCTCATAAGCCTGTTCATTATGATCAAAGCCTTTGGGAGCAAAATATTGAATGAAATGTTGTATCCTTAAATTAAAGGTTGTCAGTTTCACCAATTGTGTGTGCCTTAATAGGAAAGTCAATTTGAAATGTCTCTGTCATGGACACTAATCTTCACCACTGTGAGTGTGTTATATTTCCCGAGTATTCATGTAAATAAACGACAAAGTTCAAAATCTGTAAAGGTCAGATGTAGCTTTTTTATAATCTTTTCTGCACAAGGCAGTGGTTTTTCAGAAACGCAATAATTGACACATGACATGGGAAACCTTTCTGTTGGAGCATCTGATGGCTGATATTCACTGTGTGTGCTCGACTACCCCTCTCCTGACCATGCAATATACAGCAGGAGGAACGTTATCATAATATCCCACCTCGGTGGCTGGGATGAAGGATATCGTATACCCAGGAAGTATTTACTGAGACACGAAAGCACATTACCTCGCTGGAACATAAAAATAAAAAAACCCCGGGCAAAAACAAATGGAGCAGGGGAAAGAGGTTGGGTGTGTGATGAAGCAGTGAAGTAGGGGGACAGAGAGCGAGAATGAGTCAGCAGCGGTGGCTTCCGCTCTCTCCAGCCATAAGGACAGACGTCTGCCTTATATTAACATTCCCACTCAGAGTTTATTCATGTGCGTTATCCCCAGCCCTCACCAGGTGATTTCACGGCTCCCGAGCAGCCAGCCTGGCCCCTTTTTTTTTTTTTTTACTGCGGCAGATTTTGATAAATGACACTGATAAGCCGGGCCTGTGGGACGGAGTGTAAAAGCCGGGCTAAATTTAGCCCAACAAAGAGCGAGCATTGATCACGATGTTTACCCCCCCGTTCATGGCTTTTCCATTTCTCCATGGTTTGTTAAACTGTGGAAATCCATGCCATTAACTCCACTTACAGACCAGTCGTAATTCACTCATAGTTGTTGTTCTGTAACAAGAAAGGCAGCAGGCGTTGAAGATGCCCCCCCCCCTCTCCTTCCCCCTTCACATTCACTGTGGTCTGAGGTGCTCAGAGACTTGAAAGGTGGCAATGAATTATGGACCAAGTTTCCACTGACGTCTGGGCGGTGGAGTCCGATGTCCTTTTCCCTCGGTCCACAGTCTACAGGTAATTGAGCGTGTTTCAGAAATAAAGTCCACGGTATCGATCCGCTGGAGGTTGTTTCCTCTCCTGAGGAGCTCGATCAAACTTCAATCTGCACACCGACTCCGTGTGTACGTCTTAAGCGCCTGTGTGCGTGCGTGCGTGTGTGTGCGCGTGCGTGTGGATAAAAGAGACTGAGTGACCGCAGTTTAGTCTTAAGTCCTTTGAGGCTGGAACCGTTAGGGGATGACCTTGAGTCTGATAACTAACTTGTACATCGAGATCCAGTTCTTGCTTTCACCTTCACGCGACTTCTCACACATGCGCTTTGTCCTGTGCCATCTGATGCTTCGGTTAATTCCCTTTCCAGCAAAGCTGAGCGGGTTCGGCTGTCGCCTGTCTTATTCCCAGCAGCGTGCGTTACAAATTGATCAGACAAAAAGGAAATTTGGGTCTCGGATTTTTGCCATCAGCCATTTTATTCACAGGTTGAGGTTATCTGGGACTTCCAACTTGGCTGCTTAACCGCATCCTGGGGCTATTTTTATTGAGTGCCTTCCAGTATAGAGCGATTTAAATGCAATTAAACGTTCGTGCCAAGGACATTGGCATCAATCAAAGGCACGATTTATTTTTGTGTTTGTATGATTTTACGCGGAGGCACAGTGAGAGGTGGGGAGAGACACCAACAAAACCAGTTCAGCCATGAAACACCTTGGATTGCATCAGCAGCGGTCGTCTACATGGTAGATTGGCTTGCAACTTTGTGAGGCTGTGCTTTTCCCCAACAGTACTTTGAATTTAACGCCACAGTCGTAGTCCAGGGGCGTGAATATAACAGTAGGTGTGGGTGCACCAGGGATACAGTGAATGCCATTATTGCCATTCATCTTAGGGCCACCCCTGTAACGCTGTGTGCTGCACACTCATTCATGCACCCGATACAAAGGCTCACTAACAAGGGCAGACTTCGACTATACGGCGTATATTCAATACTGAAACGCTCTCTACGTGATGTAGAAAGGTATTTCTGAGAGGACAGGGCGATGATTGTGTCACTCTTGACTCCTGTTTCCTGTAGAGATTCATTAATGCACAGTAGCTATCGCCACATTTCCCTGATGTCGAGTGCCTCCCGCATGACGGCCCCCTAATTGGTTAAAAAATGTCCTTCTTTTATGCTGCTGGTTAGCGTTTGGACAGATGTCACAGATACCTGTTAAGGAGGCCCTCGTCTCTTAATAACCCTCGGTGCAGTTAAGGTGCACAGTGCTGCTTAATTATGGCGTGGCCTCGGCTTCCACTGAGTCCGTTTTCCGTAAGAAGCAATAATTGAATTCTTGAGTCAAAGACCTGGTGGTCCATTTATTCTTCACGCTAATGAGAATGTTAATTAAGTCCTTTCTGAACATTCACATTGTTTGCTCCTTTCTTTGAATGCATGCAGCCAGTGGTCGCTGAGGAAAAGAGCCTCACAGCCGACAGACCTGTGAGATGTATGTAATTGATCCCCTTTAAACACAGTGGAACGTTATTATCACATATAAATGCACAATTTAAAACAAAATATGGAATGATTATTGTATTCCAGGGTTTTGATCAAGTGAAAAACCTCCATATTTAGGGCCTACAGCCCTGAATGGGCTGTGTACAAATGTTTGTGTGTGTGTGCTCATCTTTGCCTGCGTGTTCTTTTCCAAACACAAGATTAAAGGGACTAAGAAAACAAGCCAGGAGTCCATTCGTCCACCATGTGGGGAAGATTAGGTCAGACAGACGCTAATCAACTGCCAAGGGAGAGCAAAGTGACGGATGGAGAGAATGAGAGAGAGATTTATTGCACACCCAGAGTAGGAGAGTGGGGCCGGGACAAAAACAGGCAAAAAAGAAAGAGAGACGGACATCCAGGTAGAGAGGGAGAGATTATACTCCGTCTTCAGAAAATCCATTCAATGTGCAGCTCGGGTTTTTAATGGACTTTGCGGCCTTGTTATCTGTCTGTCAAACTACAGCCACGTTGCAGTCGAATACTCTGTGTAAAACCACGAGGAGACACGGCGCCGTCCATTGTACATAAATACGGATGCACGGATCATCTGGTCAGCATAAATATAACTTATTACATTATTACCCAGCAGGCTCGTCCCTGACTTGGCTCGTAGGAGGCCGCTGGCCGCGCCTGGTCCCAACTGGCAGGCGTCCTCCCAGCAGCCGACCGGAACCACAATCTGTCCCCCGGCAACGAGCCGTACTGTAGTTCAACGCGGCCCCTCCTGGACCCCCCCCCCCCCACCCCCCCCTCCTGCTCCTCCTCCTCCGCTCACTAGCCTTCTGCAATCCTTCCAGCAGCCTTCCCCTCATCATCCAATCTCCTGAACACTCAGCGCGGCACTCTCGCTAAATCTATCGTCTACTCTTTCAGCGGTGTGTTTAGGATTTACATTGGAATTTCTACTTGATAAACAAATGCAGCTAAAGGCATTGATTTCTTAGAAGGAAACTGCAAATGATAACAAAGGAGATGTGTTAGCGTGACATATTTGAAAAGATGATTTTTTTTTAGTCAACAACCCCATCTGATTTATTGCATCATATTACAATATTGAAATGCCAAAGCAGATGGAGAATGATATTGTATCTGGATATGCATTCATAACGCATTAAATCGAGCGTGTGTGTGTGTGTAGCAATACGACAGTTCTCCTTTTAAAAGCTTATGGGTAAAATGTTAGGTCTTAATTATTTATGGAGACTTTGGGTGGCTACTAGATGTTGTTAAAGCAAGTTTGTTTACAGGTCCTGGGGAATACAAATACATATAAATATAAATACACATACATATGTATGTGGAAAAAGTTTCATATGTTGCATCAAGTGAGGTCACCGCTTCAGGGTAAACAACGTGGCTTAAAACAAGGTGCACACTGACTTCATCTGCTGGTTGACGAAAACTTTATTAAAGTCCTCCAGCGTTGAATTGTGGATCTGTGTCACTATACAAGCACATAAGCACAGAAAGACAGTCAGCTGGAAGAATATCTCTGGACACATTGATTAAGCTGATGGAGTTTGTTCTTTCTTCTGGCAGTACAGAGACCACAGGTTTTCTGAGTCTGACTGTAACTGGCATGGATATTATCCCAAACTGCAGCAGATGTTGCATATTTCATCATGAAACTGAGGGTAATAGTGGCAGAATTGTATCATACATATTTAAAATGTTATTTGTGTATACTGTAAAGAGAACCAGTGCTTCGGGGATGTCGCGTTGATGCAAAAACCCGACGACTCTGTCCTCCATTAACCTTTTCATGCGGCTGTGATGGTCAGGTCTTCTAATCACTGGTTTCCATTATGACGAGAGCCCATGTGGAAAGAAAAATTGATGGAAAGGTTAAACAACAATAAATCTGTAATAACTGAGGTGCGTGGGGGCTGAGATTACTTTGATTAATTAACAAGGCCGTTGTATTACTTCTAATTGCTTCCCAGAACTGGCTGTCAGCTTCCAGAACCTGTATTTCCTGTTTGCAGATCCCCTGCCCTGTGTTTTTGTTTGTTTTTGAGAAGGCATGAAGAATATTTGTGAAGTCTTGTACAACCTCCAGGTTTCAGGCAAACACAGGGAAAAAACACGTTCAAAGCGCAATATTGACATTGTTCACGTTTTACACATTTTGCCTTAATGGCGGGATGTATTCGGGATGTAGATACAGGTTGTAGATATATTGATTGGCATCAAAGTTCATCAAAGTACTAAGGCTTTCGGTGCTCAGTTAAAAAAATGATTTTTTTTGACTGAAACAGCTCTTTAACTTCTTAAAGAAAAGGTTAAAACTCTTGAATAAATGTGGGCGGATGATCCCTCGTTGTCTCCACTTCTCCACACACTTCTGACTGAGGAAAATTGGGGCTCAACTTAAAGCCATTTGATGCTTCCCTTAATGCCGCCCAGAGGACAGGATTGTTTTTATCACCCTATTTTCTGTTTTCTTGTGCACTTCATACTACAGTAACCTTGAGTATGTATTTTCGTTTGTGAATACCTTGATTTGACTTTGGTTGCCCTTGATCAGCTGGGTTTGGAGGAGTCCATCCGTCACCGTGAAAAGCCAACATGTATAAATATTTAAGCTCAACTTGTACTTATTCTGTGGTTGCTGTTTTTATTTTCAATTGAGTGATAAAACATCGCCGGAGCACTGCCCATCTTTCCATGACAACTCAACGCATAGAAATGTGAATCGGATCAGATATTTATTTGTGGGAAGACCACGTTATCTGAAGTATCTCCATCCGCACATCAAAGCAGAGCTACACCAATCCGAGCCACGAACTTCAAGCAGAATTACATGCTCACTGACTTATTTTCCTTTTGATGGGAGCTGTTTACTGACCAAAACCCCACCCAGCTGCAGAGTTGAACCCTCTGCGCCCCCGATGTTCTATAATTATCCTTCACGTCACGGCTTCTCAGGTTCATGCTCACATCTCCTCTCCCCTCCCGCTCTCCTCCTCTCACGTGCCGTGTTTTTGTTTGTAGTTTGTAGCTAGATTAAAAATTAAAAATAGGCCCGCTGAGATGGAGTTTTGACAGAGAGGGTCTGTACTCCAGCTGATTTCCTCTTCATTTGGGTTTCATTCTCCAGGCTCCCTCAGATGTCTCCTCTCTGCTGATGAGAGCAGTCTGCGCTCTTTCATCTCCACTTTACTTGTTCCTCCATCTCTTATTTTAAGAATGTGTGCAATGGATTAGTTCTCCCCTTGAAAAAAAAAAAAAGCCTTTGGATTAAGATGTGTGGAGGGGCAACAGAGAGGATGATGGAAAAAGAAGAAAGAGAATGGAAGAAAGAGGAGAGGAGGACATGATAAGGGGGAGAGAACCACTCATGGAGTCGGAGGAGGATAAGAGCATCATATTTGTGTGTGTGTGTGTGTGTGGGTTCATTGGAGAGAACGTCAATGACGTTTGACTCCTGTTGGTGTTTGGTATTCAACATCTGTGCACCTTCATGTCCGCCACTTTCTCATTTGTTGGTGAGCTGTTACTGGTTACACCGCGTAAGGAACTCGCTGTTGCTATGCGACTGTTCGCGCCGGCGGGAGTCCGTTTTGAAGCGACGTGATATTTAACGCACGCGGAGCCTGGCGGCCTGATGCGCGAGACGCCACACAGAGCTGTCAGGGGGACTCCTAACTACGGTGGCCGAGAAGGTTCAGACAAATACAAAAGCCACAACACAACCGCAAATGCCACAACACAACGTTAGCTAAAAGATGCGTGGCGCCATTTAGCTAAATGGCGCCACGCATCTTTTAGCTAACGTTAGTTAGTTAAATTCTAACTGTAGCCGCAAGGAATCATGTTTCACTTACTTCTTAAACGATCTGGCATCCTCCAGCTCCGTTCGTCAAAATTACGCTCGCTCCCGTGGGCAGTTACTTCCGTTTTCGCTTTCGTGTTGTGGCGTTCGCGTTGTGGCATTTGCGGTTGTGTTGTGGCTTTTGTATTTTGTGTTGTGGCATTCGCGTTGTGTTGTGGCTTTTGTATTTTGTGTTGTGGCGTTCGCGTTGTGTTGTGGCATTTGCGGTTGTGTTGTGGCTTTTGTATTTTGTGTTGTGGCGTTCGCGTTTTGTTGTGGCATTTGCGGTTGTGTTGTGGCTTTTGTATTTTGTGTTGTGGCTTTTGTATTTTGTGTTGTGGCGTTCGGTTGGGTTGTGGCATTTGCGGTTGTGTTGTGGCTTTTGTATTTGTCTGAACCTTCTCGGCCACAAAGAAACAAAGTAAGTTGCCAGTACAGGAGAAAGCGCTTTGTGACGTTTCTACAGGTCTGTTGATCCACCAGCCGTGAGTGATGTCATCTCCATCTCCATCCCACCGTGACCCCGTTTACATCTGAAGGAGATCCGAGCGTGCCGCCGGAGAGGAAGGAGGAGAACGCAGCGAATGGAAACGCGCCCGGGTAGCTGAGCGCGGATTCAAAAAGTCACTCGTCAAAGGCACGCGTGGCGTTTCACGCACCAACCGGCGACTGGAGTCGTTGTGTAAAGAAGGACCGGGGAGCTCGGTGGAGAAGTTCAAGCGCCGCTTCCTCCGACAGCTCAGCAGAACCAGGCTGATCTCTGCAGAAAGCCGCCCGCGGTCTCCTCTGATGCTGTTAGATGACTAAACGAGCACTCGGTTCCAAGCACACTCTCCGTCACACACTTTATGCAATGCGCCTTTGAAGCAAGCCTTGGTTTATTCTGAAAACGCATGTGATGACTTCCTTACATTTGACAGGGCATCAGGGCCTGTGTGTTACTCGAGCTCAGCACAGTGAACTCAATCGGTTTAGCCTGGTCATGTTATGTCTTTGCATGGCAGTAGATGCTAATGTGTCAGCAGTAACTGGTATCGGCTAATAGAAAATGAACAGATAATGGGTTTCTTTAATGTAAAGCAGTGAGCAAAATCAGTTGTAAGTTTACATCAACATAGACGTATCATTTCTACATCGAATGAAAAAAAAAAAGAATGGTTCTATTTCTTCTGTGTCATAGCGTATGTGAATTCAATAATGTTGTTGCAATTAAAAGTGTTTGTAGGATGGAAAAGACACGATTTGTGCACACAGCATGAAAGCCAACACATGATCTCATGAAGGTCTGTGGCTTTGGGCTGATGCTGATGTGCTTCATGCTCTTTACTCTCTATTTTCACACCGTGCAGGTGATGAATTATCTGATTATGTCCTTCATCATTGAGGGACGCTGCGGTAGTTTCCGTTCATACATGATATCTTGTCTCAGACACGTTTCTACTAAAGGCTATTTGAACAATTAAATCAGCAACATAGAGATTACCTTTAGTCAGCCATCCAATGACTTTGATGTTTTAGGGAATAATAGTGATATATAGCACTTCATTCTATTTTCTTCATTCTATTGGGTTTTGACAGAAAGGGGAAGCGGGTCCAGATTTTGAATCTGGGCAATTTAGTGAGCATTTCTTTAGTGCACACTCTTCATTGAGTCTAGAAAGGGTTCTGTGAGTAACCGTAGCTGCTGAGACATTGAAAATGTTGAGGATTTACTGCGTCGCATTGATTGTTTACACCCGACCTCATGCAACAACTCCGCGGTTGGTTGAAAGCTTTTTCCCTCTTGCACATGATTTTGGTTTAAAGTGTCTTTTGTTCGTCTTTAGCTATGTGGCTATCACACATTTACATTCCCAAAATGTTTGGTTAAACGGTCATTTGCCGTATATTTATTTTAACTTTCTTAGCACCTCACTGTAACCATTTGTTTGAAAACATTCACGCAGAAAAACTCTTTTCCTGTGCTGGGAGGCGCGAAGCTCTGAGGAACAGTCCATGACCCCGGAGGTCACGAGCAGTTGGTGAAAAGTGCTGACTAATGCAATTATCAGAATCTATAATGAGGCTTCTCAGTTTTCTACATCATGCGTGCCTTGTGAATATGTTTCATAATTAAATAAATGCTCAAATATATATTACTGGGAAAAGAATTTCATTTGAATGTGTATTATTTGAAACTATTGGCCCAGCAAGTCTTTTTGTGTAACGTACTCCATGTGCGTTGCTTTCCGGGAAATCACACAAATTGGAGTTGGATATCGTTGGGAGTTCAATGAGAGCAAATGACATTCAGAGAGAGAAAGAGAGAGAGAAACAGCAAAGAGCTCATAACAGCACCTACAAATCAGTTTCTTTGAGATTGAGGGCACGCTGAAAATGAGCATTTCCTTTGGCAGAAATGATCCTCAGCAGAGTGAAGACGAGATGTACACTTTAGCCACCGTACAATTCTACAAAGCATACTGTTCCTTTATTTCTCACACACACACACACACACACACACACACACACACACACACACACACACACACACACACACACACACACACACAGACATATTCAGATCTCACCGCTGTACTCTTTTGCTGAATTATATTTTCTGTCTCAGTGGGAGGATAAAAAATGGAAGGTCACGCCTCGTTTAACCCCCGTCCTGATTGTATATTAATATGTTCCAGGATATACGGCTTTTACTCACAAAGCTGTCTTATTTTTCCAAAAGGTGATGGAGATGACGGCAATTGGAAATCTGGGATGTGTGCGTTTTAGGCATTTCTGTATTCCTCATCTCTTAGCTCAGTGCCAGTTTAATGTATACTGTTTATTTAAAGAAACCTATATTTTTTTGGAGAAGGTTGTCAGTGAAGTTGCTGATACTTTATTAAGGTTTTGACTACTTTTCAATTACTTAATCAGACTTGAACCAAAAAAAAAATTAAAAGCATGGATTCTAAACGGTTTGGAAACTTCATATTTTTTTGATAATGGATGTATCGTATATATATATATATATATACAATATATATACAATTTTGTTATTTCACCTCGGCTACATAAACAGCATGAAACATGCGTTGAAATACTCATCAGATTCACTCTGTGATTATGCCAAAAACAGATGTATGAAGACTTTGGTATTTCCATGGAGACTCATTAAAAGTGTCTGAGTTGATCTCAGCTTGGTCACACGTACAGTAACCACAGCGCTGTCATGCTTTTGCTGGAAAATAAGCTTTTTCGGATGTGTTATGGTGTCACTTGAGTTAGTCACTGCTTGTTGAGGGCAAAAGGCAGGTGACCTGCAACGACCTTGTGTTTGAGGCGTACTGAACAGCACACATTTATCACTTTTCATTTAGCTGACACTTTCATCCAAAGCGACTTACAACACAGTAAGTGCATTCAATCAAGAGGGAACAGAACCAGGGCAGCAAGAATCAAGAGTACAAATGCTTCGAGAAAGTCAAACTAAAAACGTGCCATAAGAAGTGCCAACTTACACGGCTGTGAGTTCGAATGATGTCTGGCACTGTTCTATCTCAGCCCGGTTCTCATCGTGATCAATCATGTGTTGGAGATGTCACTATTTCCTGAGCCATCATAAATACCCTGTCTCACTTCTTCTACTGTCACCTCATTGGTTTCAGTGTTATGTGATCCATACACGGTAGAAAAACAACTACGTAGTTGTGCGCGTGCCTCCGTTTGTAGACATACGCATCGAAATGCGCGCGCACTGTCCGTATCCATAACCCCCAACCCTGCGTCGTGCCGCTCATCGCGCTTCGAACCACGCGGGGCTCCTGCGCGTGCTCCCGGCATTTGGCTGAGAGGAGCGCGGGACGGTTGGTGGTGTGCTGCTGCTGCTGCTCGCTGATACCCGGGGGCTCACTACCACCACAGCACCCCCCCCCCCCCCCGCCGGCCGGCCCCCCCGCCACGGAGCAGGAGTCACGGATCCGTCAGCGCTCGGTCGGGCGGTGCGCATTTGGACCCGACAGTGTCCCGGGGACGAATACGCGTCGAAGCGTTGCGCGGTGCCTCTCCCTGTCCCACTGACCCCAAACAGAGGAAATAATCACACCGGTTGAGGACATTTGGGGTATTTTTTCTGGACAGAATGGCCGGCGCAGAGTGCCTCTTGAAAACACCGAGGTAAGAGTCTTTCTTACCGGGATAAAAAAAAGCCTTCATTCCAAAACGAATGTCAATTTATTTTGGGTACGTCTGAGATTCTACTTTATAGTGTGTATATGATGCCACTTTAATAATATTCTGCAATATCACTTCTGGATTTGCAGTAGCACCTTTTGTGGAATATATATTGGATTTTGTTTGGATGTATTTATAAAACCACTTAAATGATCGTAATATTCCATGTTGTTTTGAGTCAAACTTATCTTTTGACGGTGCAAACTGTGTCACTTTGTGTTCAATGCTGGAGAACAAAATTCACGCAGAGGGGATGCAGCAAAGCGGCTTTCACAGTCGACTGTGTCTGTGCAGCCAACAAAGATGTTTCAGAACTCGGTCCGTTTTTCCTTTTAAGTAGAAGGTCTCTGCAGTATCCAGGCCCTACACCTGCCACATTGATCCTCTTGTGCAGTTGAACTCTTCCCCAAGCTGCGGGATGCAAAGGATGCCACCAAAAGTTGCCCGTTTGTGCGCAACTCAATTGGCCCACGCAAGCTTTCACGGTAAAAAAAAAAAAAAAAAAGACACCGGCCGACCGGGGTCAGTCATCGAAAGCCAGCGGCTATTTTGCCTCCTCACCCGCAGGCGGATGTCCGCTTGGGTGCCTGCCTGGGGCCCCTGCAGCCGACACCACGGAGACCTGTCAATCATTACCGTGTCGCAAAGGTCGCAAAGCGCAAAAGAAGATCTCATCTCGTTGGTCTTTTTCTATTTCGTTCGGAAATCACTATCAATTTGTAGGAAGAACTCAGATGGGCCAAAAGTCCTGCGCCTTTTTTTGTGCTCAATTTATTGCGGTGTCGTGAGATTTCAATGTTCTGCTTGCGGCCAACATAATGTGCGTGTGTGTTTGTGCGTGGGTTTCGGGCGTCTGTGTTGTGGTGTGTGTGTCTGGCTACACACAGCAGCACATTCAAAAGCGCATCCACTGATCTCCAGTTGTGCATCATCACTTTTCACGTTTGACAATTATTTATTCAGGCATGTTCATTTACTGCAAATAGATATAGGCCTGTGTGATCCCTGGGGGGCTTTCAGAATAAAATGCTTTTTAATTTGCTTTGAAATGTGGATTACTGGGGGGAAAAGGCTGCCACGATTTAAATATTCTTCCCCATCCTCTTATTTTCCAAATTGATCCTCATTAATGGCATTCCAGATAAGCTTTGAATTACCTTATCTCAGTGACAGCATGAACGGAGGATAATGATGGCTGCCTGGGATCTTGAAGCTATGTCGTGTTAAGGCACGTCTTAGTCTGACAGTCATTCCCATCAGATCATTAAACCGTTCTGTGAGAGTCACGTGTTTTGTTTCCCTGTTTTCTCTTCTTCTTGAGCCTCTGTTGCAATTGCTGCTTTGATTTAAGAAAGTGTCCACGCATCTTTAATGCAGAGCCTTTTAATAATATAGGCTTTTTCACAAGCTACAACTCGCTAACAGGGCCAGTCAGCATTGCATTCATGCTGTGGAGTCAGCACCATTAGCGTTCATTTATGCAGAGAGAGGACACCGTAGAAATCCATCACTGATTTCAACTGTACCTTAAAATAAGCTACAATGGCTTCTCATAAATAATAGTGTGATAAAAAGGTCTTGACATTTAAAGAGCGAGTCCAAAAGCGCTTTGCACTCTCTAATAAACGGTGTAAGGTGTCACCTTTCTTGACCGCACACTTGCACATTGTCTTAAATGGCACAACAGAGGCCGCGCTGGCACCGTCTCGCTATCTCGGCAATAAGCATTAAGCGTTGCCAGATGTTTACAGTATGAACACATGTGACTGTCGGCGGGCTGCTACCAGAATACTGATCCAAGAGCTGTTTTTTTTTTTTTTTTTTTGGAACGGGAAGTGTCGAGCACTTGACGAGAACTCGCTCTGACAAAGTCAACCCTTTGCCCCCCCCCCCCCCCCCCCCCGCAGTAACTTCCAGTCGTCTGCCATGTTTGAAGGCTCGGAGGCGGTCAGGGTGGAGGGAGGCAGCACGGAGAGCCCCGTGCCTGCGTCCATCAGCGCCTGCAAGAAGGTAGGATGCAGATCCACAATCCATCACTTCTTCTGTATCTCTGCCTGTACACCTGCCCCTCGTATCTCCCCCCTGTCACTTTATCTTCAGTGCGAGAGGTTTTCATTTCCTCCTCCGGGGGGGGGGCCTGCCACACCTGGGGATTGTGCAATAAGAGGAGCAGTCGAGCCCTGGGGGTCAACACAGTAGATTTATCATCTCCCAGTGCCAAAGAGACAGGGGTGGGGGGGGGGGTTGAATAGCACAGATCAGTGGGCTGAGGTAGAGATTGAATTTCCTTTTGGAATTGCGGTGTGTGTCCCAGGATAAAAATCCTTCCGCTCACGATGTCAGGCGACGTCCACTCGAGTCGACACAGGCGTCGTCTTTTCTTGTGATTGAGCCCCTCGGGGGGGCGCCGCCCGCCTGTGAGATCCGCTGCGTGAGGCTACGTCACCTTCACCTGGCCGAGGGGCCTGCGCAGATGGTCTGTCCCTGAAGGCCTCGTAACTAAAAATACACAGTGGGAACACACATGTAATATTCATCCTATGTCAAAGTAATTACATATGACTGGCTAAGTGTGCAGCATTGGAATTTTAATTTTGTCATTTACAAAATATGTCCACCCCCAAAACAAATTGGCATTTTATTGGGTTATTGAAACACCAAACTCAACAGGTTTCAATTAGAGTATGTCAGTCCGCAGGACCAGGACAATTAGTAAATATTTGATAAAGGCGGCCCAGCGGCTGTAGGTTTCACTTCAGTGAGGGGGGAAGTCAATGATGGTGGATCCTGTGCATAATAAAGGTAAATTCATCCCAGCAACAGAGAGGGGGAAACGCAGATGAGCGTGTGCCAGTGTGCAACACGTGTGTGTGTGTGTGTGTGTCCTGTGACTTTCACAGTGCTCCGGTACCTGAGCAAAGGTTTGTGTGTGTGTGCCGCAGGTCCTGTGCAGTAACAGCGTGCTGGACTCGCCGGAGTACTGGCAGAGGAACGGGAAGGCTCTGTGCAGACTGGGCCTGCTGGACGACGACACCGAGGGCAGCTGCACCACGGTGAGTGGCGTGCTGTGCGCGATGACATGACTCACGCCCCTTTGGCAACAAAGACGTCTCTGGCGAAGGGCGAAGGGACTGTTTGCATTTAATGGAAGAAATTGAATGTAAAGATGTTTTTTTATGGGGCTTTTTATTGTTCCAAGTGACAGAAAGACACCTAAACCATAACAGGTACATTCATATTGACTCATGATGACATAATAAAAACAAATATGTCAATTATCACATTTCTTTACCAGTAAAGGATAGATGCAGTGTCTATATTTAGAATGTTTTTCTGCCTTACTGAGTTTGATTGAAGCTAATTTAATATTTCTTCCTTCACAAATGAAAAAAGTGATGTTATGTGCCGATGGTGACTTTTGCAGAGTAATTATTTTAGCTGAGACATTTGTTCTGTGAAAGTTTGTCTTCTGTTTAGCCTTCTTGAAAATTAGTTGCAAAAGAACATTTACATAATGTCATTCCTCAGAATCACTTGGCTGCTGGCAACATAGCGAGGAGTAGATGTTATAAACTATGTGATTTCAAACTGCTGAAAGATTGTTAAAAGCTCAATTTTGTCTCAGGAAGCAATTTGTTAAAGGACCGCGGCTGGTCTCACTTGTGTTGACTTTATCAAAAGCTTTTAAAAGAAAGAAAGCATCTCTCATGTCACACAAACTTTGACAGATTTCCATGGTGACTGTCTCCTCTGCTTATGGAAAGTACGCTAGCTGGACCGAAGTCCTCCATTCCTCCAAGGTCATTCCTCAACAGGCCCTGTTTCAGAAAGCCGGTTTAACAAACTCTGACCCTGACCTCTGCGTTGACCGACCCTGAGATGGGGAACTCGTGGGTTTTCAGTTCCACAACTTCTGATCGGAGTTTATTCTGTCTAATCTGGCTTCATCCACTCTGACTTAAGCTTGAATGTGTCAATTTAAAAAAAAGCTCGCCTTGAATGGAGCTGGAGGTGGATATGGCAGCAGGGGAACAAAAGGTCATTGAGGGATCAATCAATGCACATAATATATAGAGTCAACACGTTCACTCTGTGCACTCACTTAATTATTAAGAAGTGTCTGTAACCTACGCTACATTTGACATGAACACATCATAGAGGCTGCGCTTAAAACAACACCTGTGTATCAATGAATTTAACTGCCTGCTTGTTTTTACATGTGTGTGTGTGTGTGTGTGTGGGGGGGGGGGGTTAAGCATTCAAAGAACAAGGATCCTAGCTGTGCAGAAGTCAGATTCGGCCTCCAAACACAAAAATGGTCTGTTGCTCGTCCGGCGAGGTCAGGCCTGTCGTTTACTGTTTACCTGCAGTCAGGCGAGTCGCATTGAGGAGGCGCAGGTTGAAAGGTAGGCTCGGGGCTGCGTTGCCATGGTGACGTCATGGCCGTGGCAAAAGGGACCCGCTGGCTCTCGTCCAATCAGGCGCCGGCGTTTAAACCCTTGAATGCCTGAAAGTCTTGATGCGGTTCTAAAAATATGGCTGTCACTTTTAAATGTATGCCTCTCTCTTTGTTTCGCCCCACATGGTGGAGTCCCAACACGATTAATTCAGTGGACCGTAAACGTCAAGCTATTAAAATCTCAGCTTGACGGCGTTCAGCTACTTTGACCACACCAGTCTCTGAAATGCTGTTAAAATGCGTTCATTATTTAAAAACCCTCCCTTTCAAACTACGTTCTACCGAGTCACGACGCTGCTCACTCACAACCTATTATGGTATCATCATAGAAATGACACATTCGATCAGTGACAGATGATGTTGGCAGTACCATCTTTATGTTGTTTTAGGTAAAAGGACAGGCAAAGTATGGATTTTGCGCCGAAGGTGACTAGAAAACCTGCTGGCGTGCAGGCTAGGTTCCCAGAGTCAGTTACCACGGTAACAGGCCGAGAACTTAAGTTACCTCCCGCTCTGCGACTGAAAACCGAGCCTTTCCCTCATCTCAGTTTTGAGCTAACTCTGAGTTTTTGCCGAAGCGGATTTCTGGACCGGGGCCCAGGAAAAGTGTACACGGGGTGTTGTTGTTGTGGTAGTTGTTGAGTTATTTCATCTCTCGTTGCCCCTTGTCCACTGCATGCTGGGACAGATGTAGCAGAGATACAATATGATATAATACGATATAATTACACAACGCTGAGGACAGCGTCATTAAGGGGCCTTTTGAAAACATAATAAATGACATTGGAAAGAAAAAGAAAGGGAGATGATTGGCAACCCAAATTAATTTTCCATATTCCGTTTGACGCTTAGTGAGGATATTCCGGGACAAACGTTTGGATTAATAAAAACATTGTGTGTCTTTTACGCATGGCCGATGGACCTAGAAACCACATCAGGGGAGTAAGCTAAAAAAAGGCTTTTAGCCTTAGAGGACACACATGCTTAATCCTCTCAATCGGATGTGTCACCTTTGATCACTCACTCATTGTTAAGTGCAAATTAAGCATGAAATGCATTCTGGATTTACATCTGCCAGAGGCTCACAGGCAGGCTCATGTTTGTAGAAACCACATTTATTCTCTAAATAAACCCAGCACTGGCAAGTTATTGAAAATAGTATTCAGCGAATTCTACCCACTCTAAAAAAAAAGAGTTTAATTAAAGACACTAATGGAATGCTCATATTCACAATGATTATATTAAAAAATGATCTGCTGTTTGTCCCCACCACAAAATGATTAATGTAATGGTAAAATATGTTATGACTTAGTCCTGCTAAAAGAGTTATTATTGTCTGTATTGAACCGACGTGCAAAAAGCAGAGTACGAAGAAAGGAGGGCAGTCAAACATGCTTTCACAAAGGAACTCTGTCACCTCCATCTTCACCTTGGTTTGCAATTGTTCATACCTGCCACTGAGGGTGGCCTTCATGTGTGTGTATCAAAGCTCAGGTCCCTCTAATGCCGAATAAACGAAAAAACACTGCTCCCCAAAACACGTGTGATAATCATCAGACAGGTGAAAGGAACAGAAGCATTTTACCAAAGAGCGACGTTCTCACACGATCACGCAGCGCTTTGTAAGTGTGAGCATCGAATGTTCCTCCACCCGCCAGGAACCAGCTGGGTGATCTGGGACAGGACGTACACAGGTTCCAAAACAGCTGGGAGGTTCCTTTTGGTCATATTTCTTTATCTGAGACGGCTCCCAGTCTTTGCTGTTACTGATTTCTGATTTCTGAAGGGTCTTCAGTGGACTCTTTTCCTCCTCAGAACGTGTTGCTTGAGGGGCTTTGTGACAGCAGACACCTTGAAAACAACGACAACTGGAAAAAAACATCACTTCTGGTCTCAGCTGAAAAGGACAAAATCGAACCTCGGTCTGAGATCACGCCGTTCCGTCTTCATTTTTCTTTTTCGGTGAAAGCAAAGCAACTTCATCTTCATAAAGACCACGGAGGACAGCGGCTGTTTGTTTTCTTGATTCCGTGCATGTGTTTCTGGGAATCAGAGGAAACTTGAATGCGATTGCAAACAGATGCGGCTCGTCTGCCCACAGCACCCGACGTGACGGATCGCTCCTCTGGCTCTCAATTCCACGTTTTGGCTTTTTACTTTGGATAATCAATCAAACAGGACCATGGGATAGACAACACTGTGTGAGAAATAAATTGTTCTGTCCTGGTCTGAACCGTACAGGGAGGCCGAGTATGGAAAACAGAGAAAAAACCAAAGATGAGATGAGCGCTGATCCAACTAGAAGAACGTGTGCGCGGCAGCATGTTGTTTTGCTTGTTGACCTTTTTTAGCTTTTAATGCAGTTTAAGGGCGTTTTGTTGCATTAAAAAACAGCATTCTTTCATTTAACCGCTGACTACAGTGCTCAAGGATGAATCCAAAATGGGACTGAATGAAGATCTCGGGCATGAATAATGTTTCCCTCTAAACGGCGAGAGCAGAAGGCCGACACCTGTGAACTAAATAAAAGATAAAAGCTTTGGATTTCCCGCGTTTCGCTCCCATCATCCACCTCTGGCCGCGTCATGTTGTCCCCTTTGATCGCGTCACTCATGTTTTAATGCATGAAGTCACGGAGAGGTGTCGTGTTGCTGTGATAGTCACACTGAATCTCATCACACCCCTGAGAGAGTCTGCAGCTGAGCGTTCCTGAACACGGCGTGTTTTTTGAATTCACGTGAGGCCTAAAGGTTGAGATTGCCGTAGTGTTTTCCTCCATTGTTAACGTGGAACGTCTCGTGCGGTAAACCTGCAGCATCCCTCCTCAACGCTGTGGATTTCATTTGGCTTTCTGTCCTCCTGCCTTGGACCTGGTGTCCATTTGAGGAGAGCGATCCATTCATCACCCGATTCAAACACTTCACACCCGGCTAGTGGGCCGTGTCCTGACCTGTCCCTTCCTGGCCCAGAGAGAGAGAGGGAGAACAGAATAAATATGCCAGGATCGGATCTTTCTTCCTTCTTCCTTTTACTTTAAACTTTCCATCTGACATTATGAGAGAGTGAAGTTTTTTAGTTCACGGTTGTGAACAGCCTTGTTTATTTGAAAGTAAAAGCTCTCAGCTAAACTAGATATTAGTATGTCTTATAAAAAGAAAATATTTCACATATATCTTAAGTAAAATGTGTAAAAACGGTGCGAACACAGAATATTCCACAGTGCAGGCATGGCTGAGTTGATCTACTTGAGGTTGTGGTACGAATCTATTAACATGTTTCTATCCATTTTAACTGATACATCTATGATCCTAGTGATTTGTTGACCCTAAAGGGAATATATGTGATTCCCCTGGAATGTTATGTGGATGTATACCCTTAACATGTCCTTATTATTCATGTAGTGAACAGAACCAGCAGCATTGGCCTCTTGATGTTCCCTTTAGCCCTGAGCTAGAGCACAGCCAAACATTAACTCTGTGTGCGTATATTACATATCAAAGTGTGTTTTTTGCCTTCGGTGGTGAAATATACTTAAAGTTAAACTCGGATTGGAAGCAGCTCATTCAGAAATAAACTGCCTCGATGACTTCAATGTGTCGCAGGTGATTCCGCCACTTGGCCGTTCCTCTTATGCTCCTTAAACCAGCTGATGTTGTGCATAAGATGAGCACGCACACACACATGTACGAACACAAAGTGAGGCTGTGTGTGTGCGATTGGAACGTTTGTCTGGTCCCTGAACCAGCTGCGTGTAGCAGAATGAATGCGGCCGTCCAAACCCCCCAAACTCAATTTGAGTTAAGCTGAACTTCAAATGCATTATAATGGATCGGTGGCGTTTCCCAACTCTGAGATTTTTGTAACTCTCAATGCAAGCACCGGCAGAGCGTCGCAGAGGAGCAGCAGTTTACTTTTGTTTACTTTAGCCTTTCAAGTACGAATAAAAACCAAAAGGAGACCGTTAAGAAAAACACTTTTCAAAAAGGAAGACGTGACACACACAGGCCAGCGGCTGTGTGTGTGTGTGTGTGTGTGGGAGGATCAGAGTAGCGAGCAAAGAGACAAAGGGATGCTGAGGAAGAATAAAGCTTTCATGAACAAAGGAGACTTAAATGTTTGTAATCGTTTTTGTGTATCGACCAAGTCTGTGCACATAGTGTTGTGTTTAAACTGTGGCATGCGCTGTAGCTGCTGGTGCGGTGGGAGAAAGAGAGCAATCTGCCTGCCTGACAGTTCCGTACATCCAAGGCCAAATGGGATTCATAAATAAATAAAGTGGCACAGTTGATGCATGCAGACACACACACACACACACTCCAGCAATATGTTAGGTCTGTGGATCATTTGGAACTTTAAAAACTCAACAGAAAACTGGCACCATTTGGCCCTGAGTAAAAATGCCCATTTTTACCTTAAGCCAAAACCCATAAGTATCTGGCTCTATTAGTCATTAGCACAACACCAACCCTTTTAAGTGTGTATATCCAATACCTTTATGTCCACAGTAGTCTCTTAGTTAATTCTTTAGGTCTTCCTGCCCGAGTGTTGCAATGTTGGTTCACTTTCCCCACTAACAAAGCGTTAAAACAACTTGCTGAACACCAATATTTTTATTTTATTTTCTATGACATTTTTCAACCAAATATTGAGATTTTTGACCCAATTGTAATTTTTTTATTTCCGTGATATTTTTTGACCTAATATTCTTGTTTTTACATTTTTGGACCACATTTTTTTCTCCTATTTTTCCACAATTTTTTTTACTTGAGCTCCAAATATTTCCGCCAAATATGCGTTGACTTTTCTTCCGAAGACATATTTTTTGACATTTGCTATTTAATCATTTTTGTTTATTTTCCATGACATTTCTTGACATACACTTTTTTTGACCAAATATTTTTTTCCCTTTTCCCTAATATTTAACTGTCTACTCAAGCCCTTCAGTATATTACTAGACATCCATGGCATTGATTCATCCACACAATAATTAATTATTACTTTCATCTTCTCTGTCTCCATTTTGGTTTTCTTTTCTCCCTGTTTTTATTCATCAATTGTAGTTTACCCTCCAGAGGCACAGCTGCACGCCGTCCAGTTTGTCTGTGAAAACCTGATAGAATCCGAGCGCCGTGAACAGCTGCCTCTCAGCTCTCACTGTCCGATGGGGTAAAACTACTGTGACCCTTCTCAAGGTCAAATTTGGGGATCATTCGGTTACCTTATCCTCAAACTGAGGGTCATCCGCAGGCGACGTGTTGGTCAGACGGGAGAAAATATATTTTCGGCTTTTGGTGAATACTGCCAAGGCGCTACTAAGCAACGGTGCTAAACCTCCTGCGTGTTGTGCAATGGATGGAAAGAGGGAATTAACTTCCAAATACCAAATGATCTTTGTCCTTCTTTGTGCATTATGGTGTTAGGGGAAAGGTTGTATGGGGATTCTTTGTTCATGGCACATCACCATTTAGATGAAGGGCTTTTATCTGCAACACAAAAACACATTTCATTAAAAAACATTATTCTATGCATGTTTTCAGCAAAACCAACCATAGCGTGTAAGAACCTGACAAAATGACAAAAAAACTCAATTACATGGCATCATTTTAAGGTCAGCTAGTGTCAAAATTCTGCCTGTTGTTGGTTTTAGCAATTGGTGTGGATTAACCTCAGGTCCTCTGCGTATGCCATTGACATTTAACAGCTATTCTGACAGATTGATCACCGTCACACAACACAAAATGCAAGCAAACAAACAAACAGTACTCCGCACTATATACTGTGGCAGCCCGAAGGAAACATGGCGTCACACAACAGGTGTAGGCAATTCCCCCCACCTCCGGCAGGGAGCCTCAGCTGCAGACGGTTGGGCAATCAAGAGCGGCATAAAAGAGAGAAGGAGAGAGGGAGCAGGGCCCGCTCGGGAGGACGTGAGTAAGCTACGGACAGCTTTACTAACCACATGTCTCTTCCGCCCCTGCAGACACACGCATGAGGAAGCCGGGAAGGACCGAAGAAGGCGAACCTAAGTTGTAGTTTCTCCCACTCCCCTCCCCCCCCCCCTTGTATGACAAATAAAAGTTATGTTTTGTCGCCACCCTACTCTGCCTTGTGACCGATGTTGACTGAAGCTCTCCCAGCCTTGCGACCAGGGGGTTACATATGGTGGAGGATGCGGGCATGAGTCGAGCCCCGCGTTGGATCCAGACGGAGCAGACGTGAAACGATAAGATGGAGGAGGCCCTGACCGCCATTCTGCAAGCTCAAACGACACTGAACGCAGCAGTCACCGAGCTCTGCCGAAGGACTGAGGCACACGGTAGGAGACCCCAAGATTATTTGACCAAAATGACTAGAGAAGACGATGTTGAAACCTACCTCGACCTCTTTGAAAAAACAGCCCAAAGAGAGAGATGGCCCACGGCAGACTGGGCTAACCTGATACTCCCTCTGCTAACGGGAGAAGCGCAGAAAGCCTGCCGTGACCTCACAGTTCAGGAGGCAACCAATTATGAAGCGGTCAAGAGAGCAATCCTCGCCCAGTATGGACTCAGCATGCCTGCCAAGGCCCAACGCGTCCATAGCTGGGAATACCAGATGTCGCTCCCAGCCCGAGCCCAGGTAACCACACTAAGCCGCGCTGTGAGGAGCTGGCTAGAGGAAGGGGAGGGGCCACCTGCCGTGGAAAGAATAGTGATTGATCGTTGCATACGCAGCCTGCCGGCCGATGCCAAGAAGTATGTCGCCCAGCAGGGACCACAAAGTGTAGAGACATTAATCGCTCTCCTAGAAAACCACCAGGTGACCGTGGACTTGTTGAAGACTGAAGCAACCAAAACACTCTCTTGGAAACCGAGGCCAGAGACCTCGAAGAAGTACCCTGACGCGGTTCGAACCAGACCCCTAAAAGCCCAAGGAAACTGGAAGGATGAGAGGCCTCCGCGAGATCCTGGTCCGTTTCGGTGTTTCGCGTGTGGAAGGGAGGGGCACCTGGCCCGTGATTGCCCAGGCAGAGAGGAACTCATGCCCACGGCCAGTGCTACCGAATCATCAAGGCCCCACTGCCATCTCCTTACCACCTGCTGGGCTCATGAAGGGATAGCCGCCCCTAGGATCCCTGTTAAGATCGGAGGCAGGGACACAGAGGCCCTTATAGACTCAGGGAGTATGGTGACGCTGATCCGACCTGAGTTCGCAGGGCCTATTGGGGGAAGAGAGATCTCTGTCTCCTGCATTCATGGGGACTCCAGAAACTATCCCACGACAGAAGTAAGCATGGTTACACCACGAGGGCAGTTCAAATTGCAAGCAGGAGTTGTGGACCACTTGCCAGTCCCTGTCCTAGTTGGCCGAGACTGTCAGGCGTTCTTGGCCTACTGGACAGACCGAGCTACAGAGGGGAAGAGACCCACTCGACGTAGACGAAGAGACCGCCTGCCCCATCCCCACCCGTCGCTAACCACCGCAGAGACCACCGACGCAGAGGCCGCCAGCCCGGAAGAGCCCCCCCCGGATGATAAGAGTAGGGAGGATTGTTCGAACCCCACTGCCACGGCCTCTGAGGAGCCGGGAGGGGTGCAGATACTTGATGACATAGAAACCCATGAAGTATTCTCTGAATTTCCGTCAGCAGAAATCGTACAGGAGGGAAGGCTCGGACGGTTCGGCACTGCTCAACTGCAAGACCCGGCGCTGAGGCAGGCCTGGGGGAATGTCCAGGTGGTAGAGGCCCAGCTACAAGACGGGGTGAGTAGACTCACGTATCCACATTTCATGGTCAAGAATAAATTGTTGTATAGAGTGGACCAGCGAAGAAATGAAATTGTAGAGCAGTTGTTGGTCCCCAAACCATATGCCTCGAAAGTGTTGTACTTAGCCCACACTCACCTGCTGGGGGGCCATTTGGGGGCAGAAAAGACCTACGAACGGATCCTTACCCGCTTCTATTGGCCCGGGGTCAAGAAGGCGGTCGAAGACTATTGTCGCCACTGTGCTGAATGTCAGCTCCACAGCCCCAAGGTAACGTACCGAAATCCACTCATTCCTTTGCCAATCATTGAGACCCCGTTCAGCAGGATTGCGCTGGACATTGTGGGACCCCTACCAAAATCTAACCGGGGACACCGATATATCCTAGTTATTCTTGACTATGCTACCCGATTCCCAGAGGCGATACCTCTCCGATCAGCCACCTCGAAGGCTGTGGCCAAAGAACTGGTCCAACTCTTCAGCTGGGTGGGAATAGCAGACGAAATCCTTACGGACCAAGGCTCGTGCTTCATGTCCACCGTGATGAAAGAGACCTGCCGACAATTGAAGGTGAAGCAACTCAGAACCTCCATATTCCACCCCCAAACGGATGGGCTGGTAGAAAGGTTTAACAAAACTCTTAAACAAATGTTAAAGAAAGTGATCGATGCCGATGGGAAAAATTGGGATCAGCTCTTACCATATGTCTTGTTCTCTGTTAGAGAAGTCCCACAGAGTTCCACTGGTTTCTCACCCTTTGAGCTCCTCTACGGACGACGACCGCGAGGGATGCTGGATATTGCCAAAGAGAGTTGGGAACAGCAGCCGTCACCCTATCGCACCGTCATTGAGCAGGTAGAACAGATGCACGAACGAATGACTACGGTCTGGCCCATCGTAAGGGAGCACATGCAGCAGGCACAACAACAGCAGGCCAGGGTATACAACCGAGGGGCACAGGTCAGAGAATTTCACCCCGGCGAAAAGGTACTGGTTCTAATCCCATCCAACGAGTGTAAATTCTTGGCCAGGTGGTTGGGGCCCTATGAGGTCATAGAGAAGACAGGCCCAGTCAACTACAGAGTACGCCAACTCGGCCGAAGAAAGGGCCAGCAAATCTATCACGTGAACCTCTTAAAACCATGGCGTGAACCTCCTACACCGCCAAGCGATGTCCTTACCGCCAGTGTCCACCCCCCGGTAACTCCGGACGTGAAGATGGGTAGCCAGCTCTCCCCTAGACAAAAGCGGGACTTACAAGAGCTTTTGTGGCGGAACCGGGAGGTCTTCTCTGACCTCCCGGGACAGACCTCTCTGATATCCCATGAGATAGTAACAGAACCCGGGAAAGTTGTTAGGCTTCGACCATACAGGATTCCAGAAGCCAGAAGGGAAGCCATCCAGAAGGAGGTAAAGAAAATGCTTGAGTTAGGAGTCATAGAAGAGTCTCAAAGTGCTTGGTCAAGTCCCATTGTTCTAGTTCCAAAACCAGACGGAAGCACTCGATTCTGCAATGATTACAGGAAACTGAACGAGATTTCACAGTTTGACACTTACCCGATGCCAAGAATAGACGAGTTGATTGAGCGGTTAGGCCCCGCACGGTTCATAACAACCCTCGACTTGACCAAAGGGTACTGGCAAGTACCTCTAACCCCCCAAGCAAAACCAAAAACCGCCTTCTCCACGCCTGAAGGGGCCTTTCAGTACCGGGTTCTTCCGTTCGGGGTCCATGGGGCACCAGCCACGTTTCAGAGACTCATGGATAGAGTCCTCCGTCCCCACCAGCAGTATGCTGCCGCCTACCTGGACGACATCGTCGTCCACGACAAGACGTGGGAGGAACACCTTCACCATCTGGAGGCTGTCCTACAAGCGTTAAGGTCAGCGGCCCTTACAGCAAACCCCGACAAATGTTCACTTGCCCAGGAGGAGGCCAACTATCTGGGGTACACCGTTGGGAAGGGAAATGTAAAGCCCCAACCTAAGAAAATTGACTCCATACTCACCTGGCCCCGGCCGCAAACCAAGAAACAGCTAAGAACTTTCCTCGGGCTAGTTGGTTACTACAGGACATTCATACCTAGCTTTGCTACAAAAGCAAACCCCCTAACCGAGTTAACGCGGAAATACCTCCCAAACCAGGTAAAGTGGACGGAAGAAGCGGAACAGGCCTTTGTTGAGCTGAAGCAATCCCTCTGTTGCGAACCCATCCTGCAGGCCCCAAATTTTAACAAACCCTTTGTTTTGCAAACAGATGCCTCGGAAGTAGGGATTGGAGCCGTGCTGTCCCAGCTGCAGGATGGTATGGAACACCCAGTGATGTTTATTAGCCGTAAGCTACTGCCCGCTGAGAAGAATTACGCCACAATAGAAAAAGAATGTCTGGCTGTCAAATGGGCTATTGAAAAATTGAGATATTACCTGTTGGGCCGAAAATTTATCCTAGTAACTGATCATGCCCCACTTAAATGGATGTCTCAAAACAAAGGGAAGAATGCACGAATCACTCGCTGGTTTCTTCAGTTGCAGGACTTCCAGTTTACAGTGGAACATCGGGCTGGGAACTCTCATGCGAATGCGGATGCCATGTCCAGAAGGCCTTACTACCCTGGGACGTGCGCTCCAAGCGGGGACTTGAAGCTGGGAAAGGGGGTATGTGGCAGCCCGAAGGAAACATGGCGTCACACAACAGGTGTAGGCAATTCCCCCCACCTCCGGCAGGGAGCCTCAGCTGCAGACGGTTGGGCAATCAAGAGCGGCATAAAAGAGAGAAGGAGAGAGGGAGCAGGGCCCGCTCGGGAGGACGTGAGTAAGCTACGGACAGCTTTACTAACCACATGTCTCTTCCGCCCCTGCAGACACACGCATGAGGAAGCCGGGAAGGACCGAAGAAGGCGAACCTAAGTTGTAGTTTCTCCCACTCCCCTCCCCCCCCCCCTTGTATGACAAATAAAAGTTATGTTTTGTCGCCACCCTACTCTGCCTTGTGACCGATGTTGACTGAAGCTCTCCCAGCCTTGCGACCAGGGGGTTACAATACACAAAGGAGGCAAGCCTCTTGGTATTCAGATAAAGGCTGAATGCATGCAATCCATGAAGGGCAGATACAATTTGATCCGGCCTTTTTATTTGTCATCTGTCATTGACTTCCTATTTTTAACTGACTTTAGCTGCAGGCGGCAATTTTCCTCACATTAAACTTAATAGTTTGGAAAATATGATGTTTTCTGCTAGAGGATACCCGATTAGAGATGAGGGGGGAAATTGACCTGTTCAGAAAGTGCCGCATTACCGGTTCAGTTGAAGGACATTCAATCTGGGAAGGCAGACAATTGTTGTTGTTCCCCGGTGTCGTTCCCTCATAATCTTTACAATAAGACTGCTCTTCAAAAGTATGGGAAATATGCAAAGTGCTCTATGAAATAAAAACTCATGAGCACGTTGGCCTATTTATTGCAGCAGCTCATTTCCTTCCCTTTCAGATCTGCAGCCAGACAACAGAGCGACAGCATGGCATGCTGTTAAAAGAGGAAATATATATGGATACACAGCACATAGACATTTATGCTGCATCTATACTGGCTTCTAAACCTTGACATGACTTCCAGGGAATACATTTTGTTTCTTGTGCTTTCTCAAAAGTGGTGAGGCTCTTTAGAAGCACAGCTCAACGGAGCAGCGGTGCGTGTGAAGATTTTAAAACTATATATATATATTACATTTTGCATATAGCAGCAGGCAGAGCTGATATGGAGGTGGCAGCGCTAAAAGAGATCAGGGGGAAAAGACAGATATTGCCTCGGTGACTCACATGAGCTCTGATCAGTGACGACAGTGCCGCCGTGCAATGGAGCGCCGTCGGTGACGGGCTTTGTCCATTTGGCCGCACAGGACTGACTGCTAATTCGGATCAGAGGCTGTGCGCCGTGCGTCCGGCGGCGCGAGGACTCCCATCGCACACCATTTAAACCCGCAGCCGCAGGCCAGGGTCTGCGAGATGGAAGGAGGAGGAGGAGAAGGAGGAGGAGGAAGAGGGTGTGACAGAAGCACAATGAAGGAGTAGAGACAGAGGGAGAAGAAAAGGGGAGATGATGACGGAATGAAATTCGGCGCTGGTTGCTGAGACAAGAAGGTCTATTTTAGACCCGGTTGTGTAAATGAGTGACGGTCCCCTGCAGAGTTTTTTTTCAGATGACACCTGCTGTAGTTGAGTCACTTGGAGGAAAGCGCTCATTCTGTCTGGTTTGTAGGATGTGTGCAGAGGGAAAGGCAATGCAGTAACTTTTCCTTTACAGCACTCTCACATTTAACATCTGGGATGTTTTTTTTACCCTTCCCTATCTAGCCTCTGTTATAGTCTTTACCATTTAACTCTGACATGTTTTCCTTCTCTATTTGTCTCTCTTAGATCTGTTTTGTAAATCTGGACCCTCAAAAAACTGACTATAGAGAGGAAAAATGCATCAAGGTGAGCAGAACCCTGATCCCTTTTATTTTTTTTTGCTCAGGATTTCTGTTTGCTGTGTTTCACATATAATTATTGGCTCGGTTGCCATGGATTCAAAATGATTACCCAGAATTAGGCGATTGTTTTGTTTAGATAATATGCAGATTTCGTAGCCTTCTGCAGCTGGTGATGGCTCGGAACATCTCCCAGGAGGAATTGTATAGTTCTGCTTCTCTGAATTAAAGCAACAGAGATCACATTATAGCTTTTTCTCTGATCATCTATGTCCATGTGCTTGGTAATTGTCTTGCAGAAATTGGCATCAGTGTCTCCAGACCTGCCGAAGCTTGTTGAATTGCTGAGTGTTCACCAGCCGAAAGAAAACGAGATCCTACTGCTCGGTGGCCTTGAAGCTTCAGATACACACCCACTCTCCCCCTCTCAGGTGATTTTGCAAGGATGTCTATAAACCTGCGGAAGGGTTTTCATCCTTTGAATTAACGGGAGAGTAAAGCAGAGAGAGCAAGCTGTTCTTTTGTACCGCAATTTTGTGTGATGGGTCTTGAACCTTTTCTGCCAAGATAAGGTTCTTCATTCATTTTACCTAGTAATCCTCCCAGATTCACTCCAATGAAAAACATCTCGCGTCGACCCAAAGTGCACGTTAAACCGAAAAACATCCACTTTGGATGACTTACAGTATATGACTTACAGTATATATAAATATTTTTTTCAGAATAAAAAGGTGTCCACTAAATACTTTCCTTTGAGCCAATGATCATCCCATAGACTTTTTTTAGAGGTTTAGGATGTTTTATGACTACATCTTTTCCTCTAAAGGTCAATGCATGATTGGGGTGTGTGAGTGTGGGAGTGTGTTCATTTAGGAACCTTGTACATGTGTATTTATGTGTTTCTCTATGTGCATGCGGAGTAGATGATTGTACATATTCCATTCAGGGTGGGCAGCAGCAGAGAAGTACGGGCGTGTGCCTGGTTCAGTGTTCAGGGCCGAGACGCTCCAGCCAACCTGGCAACATCATCGTTGAGGTCAACAAGTTCCTGATTGGTCTCCAGTGGGGGAAAGAGCTGCAGCTTCAGCAGGGCCGAGCAGCCAGGCAGCGGATCGACGACGACACTAATCGCTCCATCTCGTCCATAGAAGAAGACTTCCTGACGGCCTCAGAACACCTGGGGGATGACAGCGAGGACGATGGTCTCAGAAATGGTGAACCTCTTTACCTCCACGCAGAGGTTTTTGTTTGTTGCTTGGTATATCAGCATGAAGTGGTCTTTCCAAGAACACGTTTTGATGTGATGGCATTTTCCTTTACCTAAGTGACTAAGAAAATATCTTCAGCTATTGGAAACCATCCACGTGGATAGTAGTTTCTTAAACTGTAATATTTACAATGGTAGTGTTGAGACATTGGGCCTCAGCTCATTGAAATATGATAACAGTGGCAGTGATGTTGCACAGAGATACTGTGGAATTTTAAGGCTAAATCCGTCAAAGTAAGATAAGTTGAAAGGACGCGCAGCAATACTGCAGAAAGATTATTTTTTTGTGACTGAGAACGTATAAGAAGTGTGTGTGTGATGAGCCAATGTGTTACTTCACAGGGTAACGAGGGGAAATTGAAGTTTCTACTCTCGCTGTGACACTTTGGAACTGATAAAGCTGCCGTCTATCATTGTGCACCCGTTTCATTCCCTGCTGTCCTCTGTTTTTATCTGTCTCCTCGTAGAACCAGAGAGTGGCGACCTGGCAGAAACCTCGGTAGAGGTTGCGCAGAAACATGGCGTCAGACTTGCATGTCAGAGGGGACCGCTGGCCAATTACCAGAACAGGGAGGAGGCGGAGGTAAAAAAAGAAGGGCACCAGCGAGCAAGCCTTCATAATAAAGAATCAGCCGGTCACTACGCCACCAATCTGGCCGAATCGGTACTGCAAGACGCCTTCATACGGCTGTCTCAAGATGAAACCTGCTTTGTCTCGGAGGCTGCTGTAAGCGTGTCCCTCTCCGGTCGTACACCTGACGCTGCTCGTCCTCCAAAGACCAAAGAACCTTCCCAGCAGCGTACTTGCTCCTTTGAACTCCCCAAGATTGTGATAGTTCAAAGCCCGGACAATTCTGACGGAGAGCCAGAATGGCCTGAGGCGGCGGCCTCCCATGTGCCCGGCCAGGATGTCGCTGTCGACGCCCAGGAGACGCCAGATAACGGGACACAGGCTCCAGCGCCCCACCACAGCGGGGGACACCCGGCGAAACACGTCGACGTGGCTCTGGCGTGTGCCGCCAGTGTCATCGGCACCATTACCAACCCGCAGCTGGCTGAACAGCATGCCATGGAATCGGCGTCAGAGGGAGACACGGAGGAGGAGCTGCCGGAACGAGAGGAGAGAGCCGACTACTCCTTCTCCTCGGCGATGTGCGGCATGGCTCAGGTGGCTGGCGCTGTAGCCGCCGTGGAGCTCACAGAGCCGTCGGCGGAGTGCGGGGATTCCGACGCCGAGTCCCTTGAAGCCTACACGGCGTCCTGTGGTCTGATGTCTGCCGCCAAAGCCTCCGCAGCCATCCCGCTGCACTGCAGCGTGGCCGAGGGCACCAGTGTGGAAGCGTTTCGCGCCAACATCGCCGAGGTCCTACACAGGGAAGCGGCGGAGGTTCTGACTCAGCCGCAGGGCTACAGGAGTGTCGCCCACCTGCTGGAGGCCACGCATAACAAGATAGTCGATGGCATCACTTGTCCAAAGCGCTCCTACATGGATGAAAGAGAAGTGGATGACCTGATAAATGAGGTGGCAGACAGCCTGTTCAAACATGCTTTAGAGAAAGCAAAAAAGAAAAAAGAACTGGAGGGTAATGGAAAAGATGCCCCAGGCCTTCAGGTCTTTCTGCAGGACAGTGTTAACAACTTGCTGTTTGATATCCTTTGCCTGACACAGAAGAAAATCTGTCATATCTCAAGATGTGATCAAGGGTCCTACGAGACACAAGAGGGCAACACGGGTGCTAGGGAGCCATCTGCCACCAAAGAGAGCAAGGATCCCTTCGGTCAATTACAGTGCTTAGTTGGCCACGGCCAGTTCAGCAATAGCGGGAACCAGTGCAGCATCTTTCACTGCACAGATAAGCTTACCATGGTTCCTGGGCTGCGGGAGAAATATGTGCTTGAGGAAAATGATCTGATATCGTCTTTCTCCACAGCACACGGCAAAGAGAAACAACAGCAGTCGTCGTGCAGACAAAGTCATTCTAAATCCACCTATCTGCCTGCCAAGGATTTCTCTGAACACCAGCAGGGCAGTGGTGCCTTCAGAGAACCTTTGAGTGAAATCCAAGTCCACAACACGGACCGAAGAGGACGAGTAGTGATAGCCAGTGACGACAGACAGGCCTCCCTCACACCTCAGTCCTCCCTCAACTCTTGCAGTTCTTTGCTCTCTTGGAGAATGGATTCAGAATCCAGGACACCTATCACTTGCTATGCTGATGATTTGGCTGCTACAGTTGTGTCCATGGCCACAGAACTGGCCGCCATCTGCCTCGAAAACAACACTGGGAAACAGCCTTGGTTCTGTGCCCTGAAGGGGACATCTACTGAAGGGCCAGAGGCCTACTTGATCCCCGCTTGCCGCACAGTGCTCAGGAGGAAAGAAGCGCACAGCGGCAACGCCGCCTCCAAGAAACACCGCGCGCCGCGCCTCAGTGAGATCAAGAGGAAGACGGAGGAGCAACCGGAGCTGATGGAGCGGCTGGTTAACCGGGTGGTGGACGAATCGGTAAACCTAGATGAACCACAGGACCCGTTTGCCCTCTTCGCCTCCGAAGTCACGGCAAGGATCATGAACTGCCCGGAGCTGAACGTGGTGGACACCTCCAAAACCGGCCAGCCGCGCAGCAGGTTGCAGTGTGAGAGGTGGAGCCGCGGGAAGGCCTCTAGCTACGAGAGCATTCCAGAAGAAGATGCCGACCCCACAGGAACGCCCAACACCTTGGGCCCCGGCAGTCGGTTGGGTCAGAACTTGAGCCGCGGTAGCTCCATCTCTAAGCAGTCCAGCTGCGAGAGCATCACCGATGAGTTTTCCCGGTTCATGGTGAACCAGATGGAGACCGAGGGCAGGGGCTTCGACCTGCTCCTGGACTACTACGCAGGAAAAAATGCCAGCAGCATTTTGACCGCGGCCGTGCAACAGGCCGCGTCAAAGAAAAACGGTCACCTCAATGTCCGGACCTCATCCTGCCTGTCCAAGCAGTCGAGCACGGAGAGCATCACGGAGGAGTTCTACAGGTTCATGCTGCGGGACATGGACAAGGAAAACAGAGAGTATGGCATCGCAAAGACTAAGGAGTGGAGCAACAGCCTGTTCCCCCCTTCCAGGACACCCTTCTGTATACGACAGTCCTCTGTCCCGGACCGCCGCTCCTCAGACTCCAGACTGACTGTCAACTCGCCCATAAAAGCAAATTCCTTCGACGGATTTGCCCGCAACGTGCGGGGAGACACCCTGAATGTCTTCCCCACCAACTCCGTGTCGGCCACAGGACTGTGCAAGTCAGACTCCTGCCTCTATCAACGGGGTCGGACTGACCATATTACCGATATGCTGATCAATGAGACCTGGTCGAGTTCCATTGAGTCCTTGATGAGAAAGAACAAGATCATTGCTGACCCAGAGGACAGCATTGAGCTGGAGGCCGCGGGAGACTCCCAGCCCCACGTGCAACAGTTCGCCGATCGCCTGGCAGCGGATATTGTAGATATTGGCAAGTCTGCCCTGGGGGGCCAGCAAGATGTGGCCGGGGGTACAGCTGGGTCAATATCACAGCCGTACATGCCTGTTGGCGAAAGAAGGAGGGGGTTCAAACAGTCTCACCTGACTTGCGGTCGAAGTAGGTCCAATCAAGAGCAGACTGGTATTGGCGCAGGGTCCGGGACTGTCGACGGCGGCGCGCCCCGTATGAGGGGCCCCAGAGGGGTGCCGCTGATCCACATCGAGGGGGATCAGAGGGATGAAGAGACTCCGTCAAATCCCGAAAGGACAGTGGGAGGACCTCAGGAAACACCCGCAGAAGTGTCGGCCACGAGGCGCACAGAGAGAGCTCCAGGCAACAGGTAGTGCACCGCTCACAGTCCCTCTGTGCCAGATCCAGACCCCCTCCCCTCCCCCCACCCCCTCTGTGCTAGAGCCAGACCCCTACCTTAAGGCAGAGTGATTTATATATCCAACCGCAGCAGAATCATAACACCGTAGAGATTAATTCTTCTGACAAGACTAAGAGCGAAGAATCACACATTATTTTTTAAGGTAAACATTAGGTCGTCTGATCAAAGCACACGGCCGCCAAGTGTCGAAGCCATTCTTTTGAGTTTGATCACAGAATGGAAGATACAAAGCCGGAACTGTGGAAAAAGGGTCTATTTTAGCAGTGTGTGAGGTTTAACAAACGTTTGGCTAGGCGGTGACTCACACTGTCTGGGTCATGAACCGTGTGTGCAGAAAGCTTTTAGTAGCTCCATCTTTTATCCTCTGTGGGGCTGCACGATTCACCCGGATCGGTAAAAGCTGCACTCACGCTTGGCCAACCCACTGAAACCCCAATACACTCGATAGCTATTTACATTACGTTGACACAAGGAGGAGAAGAATTGTTGTGTCAGATTAGATCAAACGTTGCTCGAGAGAAATTGTTTGGCAGAAGGTTAGCTGAAAAATGGTGTTTATATGAAGTCACTTCAATTTTAATAAAGGTATGTCAGCCTTATGATTCATATATATTGGACATGGTCTGTCTTAAATTTACTCAAAGTCTAGAAATGTAGAATGTTTGAGTAAACGCAGGAGAGCGTAGACCAGAAAATACATTTTACACAATATTGTGAAAGTAATGAAGACTGGAGCAGTTCATTATGCGTCTCAGTCCGGAATCAAATGAGCCCACTGAAATTATGTTATTGGAAAAAGGTGCTAATGTTCCACATTGCTTGGGGAAAGGAGAAATGTAAAATCCATACGTGGGGCATCATTTGTTTTCTTTTGCCCTTTTACTGTGTTATAAAGACATTCCGATTCTCCAAAACAAGACTTCTTCAATAGTTAATGATGAAGAAGAAAAGCTGAAATGCTCCAGGGCCTCTGGAGAGTCTCAACATGCGCTTCTTTTCACTTTACTATACATGTAATCCAGGAACAAGTGAAGTGAATCTGGCCATCCCTTGTGTAAGAGTGGAACTCAATCATTTGCGTAGTCGGTCGGATTTCCCCCTGGAATTGTCATGGATGGCATCCCCCGATCTTCTGATTATGACTTAATTAATCAGTTGCCTGAGGAACTGAAAGAACCTCTGGGAGTGCAGTTTGCTCGTGCATTAAATATATTGAAATGAACTAGCTATATTTTTTATGTGGTCTAGTTATTTTTAACTTCCAATGGCTTGTCATCTGTATGACGTGACTGTACTTTACTGTATTTAATAATCTCCCATTACTACCTTAGAATGCATTTTGAGATCAAAAACTCAGTGTTTGGATGAATAGTGATCAGAGGAACTACGTTGGGCGAAAAAAAGCCAAAAGTACATTGCAGCAGACTTTGTGCGAAACTATTCGATGGTCATACCCACCCAGCTTGCGGTTTGCTCTCCCCAGCAGCGAGAGGGACAGGCCAACCGCGGCGGGGGCTGCGGTAGTGAAGAGCGCCAAGCGCTCTATGAGCGCTAGCAGCGAAGAGAGCATGGGGAGCTGGTCCCAAATAACCCCCGAGGATGACCCCCACGAGGAGACCAGTAGTTTTATCCAGCTGAGCGAGGGGTCAGTAACCGTTGCTCCTTGGCGCTGCTGCTCCCACCCTCACCCCACTCTCATCGGCCCATTGCTAGCGACACCTGTGCTCCCCCCCCCACCCCCCCGCGCTGCTGCGATACCCACACCTGCAGAGGCAGTATATGGCAGGGGAAGGGCCTGTCCATAGCTCGCACACAGGACTAGAGCGTGCCCTGCACTCCGTGCACAGGTATGTGCAGTGTGTGCAGCTCACAGTATCCAACCGTGTTTTCAATTCACCTTTAGAAGACAATACACATGTTGTGGTTATGCACCAATAGTTTGAGCTATTATAAATTGCATATAAATATGAATCTGTTTTTTTTTTTTTTTTTAAAGACACCGGTGTGTGAATTAAGATGACGGAATGGGACACTGCTCAGTGTGGCAATTCTCTTAGTTTTGTGCTTCATGCTTATTTAGCGGTTGTGGCCGTACCAGCTAGCTGCGCCGCCACCACAAACACTCGCCGCTTCTTGCAACCTTTCCATCTACCTGCTTAATTTAACACCACCTCATTTCCCCGATCTATGTTGTGAAACAATGGCTCGGCTGGCAGCCCCGCCCGTCCACCCTATCCGCCTAAACTACCTTCCAGATCTCCTCATCTTCATTCCCAGACAGGCCAGCTCTCCCCGCCCCGAAGGTCCGATTCCGCTGCAGCTGCAGTTTATATGTTAATCACCAGCTAATTAACAACATGTCCTACATCGCTGCGCCTGGTTTTTGTTCTCTTCACGCGTCAGTGATCGCGCTGGATGTCTCGAGATGACATGCGATTGACGCTGGCCGTTGTTTCCCCCCCCCTGGCTAACAGGAACGGGACCAGCAGCGCGTCGAGCCTGGGCCCGGCGGACCTGGAGGCTTTTTCCGATGTGCCCAGTCAGATGACAGCAATCAGGTAACTGGTGACGCTGTCGCAGGCTCTCTGATGCCCATCCTGCTATTTTTTCTTATACCTGGATAGAATATTGCATTTTGTCACCTAGAGCGAAGCCATTAGGGGTCATGTGACAGGCTGCCAACGTTCCTGCACATGATTTTAGCTAATTACATATTCAGTCATTTTGTGCGGGTATTAATGTTCTGCTAGCACATGACCCCCTGTACACCCGTAATGTGTCATGTGTACATTTAGCTTTTTATACAAATCAAATGTTACTTAGTGAGCTCTAGATATGTTGGTTGGCAGGGTTTTTGTAAAGCTTTGAATGTTTAGTTGATGCTGCTTACAGTCCCTATGTGATGCTAACCTGACTAGCCGTTGTTTCATAGTTCCCGTGCTGACGTTAGAGTACTGTAACTATCAACTGTTTGTTTTCCTCACAGTGAACAGACAGAGAAAGGACATCAGAGGGGAACAAAGGAAAATGCCTTCGGTGGGTGTCGTGTTCAAGTTTCATGTTGTATCAGCTCCTTAATTATTCACTTCCTTTAGCTGTAACATCAATTCTTAATTCTGCCACCTCGGTGTTAAAGATCAAAGTTTGAGAAAGGCCTTGTAGTTTCAGAGATGTCTGAACACCAAATTCAGTTTTGTTTAACGACTTACGCTCCAACAAAGATGATCTGAAAGCAGAACTGAGCCTTTTTCTAACTAGTGAAAAGCACTTGGAACGAAAAGGTCTCGTGGGCTTCTGGAGTTCACGTTCAAGCAAGAAACGTAGACAATGACATCTCTGTGCGTAAGTGCTGTGCTCTAAGGGTGTAGACAAAATATTTAACATCAAAGGTGTTATTTTACTATTTAATTTATTAGGATAAACCCCTTAAGGATGAAGCCTCTTTCTCTTAAAAATGCGATACAAACAAAAATAAAGAACAACAAACGAAGGAAGCACCTTAAATGAATAGGAAAGACAAAGAAAAAACAACTATTGCACTACTGATAAGACACACAAACATGAGGAGTACAATAGGGGGAAACAACCACTTTTTAAATGATCTAACAAAACATTTTTTGACCCATTATTATTTACTTTTTCCTGTGACATTTTTCCATTCAACATATTATAGACTTTTTTTTTACCTTTTCAGCTTTTGATTCGATTACTTTTTCTCACCTATGACCTTTGCACTTAAAGTAAAGGTGTATTGTAAAGCATAGCATGACCTGGAACATGCACAATTCAACTCATCATCATCATACGTCCATATGAAGGTTTATTGGCCTTTTATGATAGAACAGGAGAACTACACATCTACGTTAAAACAGTATTGCCAGTATTCCCTGTCTCCTTTGGGGTTTTCAGAGGGCGGGTCAGAGAGGTCATCGGGCGCAAGCAGCAACCTCCGGGTGCTGTTGGTGGTGAACTGCGACGTGGAGGCCGGATGCGTGGACTCGGAGCTCAGAGTGGCCCTGCAGTGGATCGCCGCCTCCGAGCTGGGCCTCCCTGCTCTTTACTACAGGAAGTCCAAAGACAAGGGCGCTGCAAAGGTAGGCTCACCACCCACTCCAAAAACATCACGTCACTCACTAATCAATACTTTTCAAATAATGTTTTGTTTGATTGGGTTTCCTTGATTATTCTAACCCTGTCGCCGGATATGAGAGAAACTGAGGTCACGAGCCCACGTTGATATGGATTCAGGGACCACAGAGCCTCCAAAAGTCTTCATGTCATAGAGGGGTTAAGACATCATTTTTACGGCATACCACTAGTCTTATAACAATGCCTGATCTGTATTGATTATTATTCCGTAGTATACTATATCATATAACATTTTCATGACATACTACCCTTTGACCTCTTTCATGCCTTCATATGAAACTATGACAAACTATGACATGACGTATTTTATGGCATACTATTCAATTGAACCTTTCACACATTTCATTTCACACAGTCAACAGAGGGTTGCATTAGGTGCGTCTTTGCTATCTCAGTTTCAGAGGGTGGTCCACCTGATGTCTCAGAGGTCGTGGCGGATTGCAGACTTGTTCCGCGCGGTGGTCCAGTTCTGTGAGCTACACGAGAAAGAGGAAGAGGAGGGTCGGCCTCTGTCCAGCCTGTTTGATTGGCTGTTGGAGACCCTGTAGGGGCCCCGAAGCCGCCGCCTACTGCAAAGCAAAAAGACACGTATTCGCTGACCCCTCGAACATCCCACGTGTTCCCAACCCGATCGCGTCTCATCACCCCAAATGTCTCCCACTGCAAGTTGAAAGCACAACACGATCCGCAAACTGTATGCACCTCAATCTGTCAATGGAAGTTGTGTTTAGTATCTTTTGGCAGCCATGGATGGACCAGTCTCCCTTTAACAAAAGCATGTTTCTATTTCCACAATCACCTCTCTAGTGAGACACACACACACACACACACACTTTTTTTTTTTTTTTTACAGATTCTCACAACCAAATGATTCCAAATCAACACACATGAAGCAAAGTACCAACAGAAGATAAGAAACTTAACTTCAGAATCACCTCGCTAGTGAGTCACATACACAAACAGGGCTACATGTTGCTATAGTTGGTTTTAACTGTTTCAGGTTTTATATATATATATATATATATATATGAAGTTAGATTCTCATACCTTCAATACCAACATAAGCCCAGAAAAAGTTGTTTCACCTCCTACTGACTTAAAAGTGCACATTTGCTTGACAAAAAGCGAAATGTCCATATCTGTGTTGTGTCCATCGGCCGACGTACCCACCTCTGTTGTGACTTTGAAATTCAGTTCTAAGTAAGTATGTTATCTTATTCCTGTTACTTTGGAACTGATTATTTTGGATAGCTGTGCTGTATATACTGTAGATTTGGAACTTCTGCACCTTGGAGTAGTGGACAGCTCTTTTTAGCTTTTACTATGTCAGGACGACGCAGTGAGGTTTGTAATGTCAAATTTGTACGTGAAATAGGTCTGTTCATTTCTCTACTGAGTGGTTCACTAGTGTTGGGGGAGGGGGATGAGGGGGAGGGGGGGGTAAGCACACAATTCAGCTGTAAACTGTCACGGTAGAACTGAATGTATTTATCTTTTGACATCAATAAATTGCTGTGATGTGAAATACCAGCACAGTTGATCACTTTGTAACATTCAGCAGAAAGGCAACTCAACACTTGAATGAACTGGTTATAAACTGGTTATAAACCAGCAGCTATGTTGATGGAAAAAACATCATTTTATTGTGCTTTCAGAAAACAATGTTTTGTGTGCATCGCAGATGCGTACAAACAGTGTAAACAAAAATATCAGAAGAAGTTGTTAGCTGATAATGGGCTCATGAAGGTGAGGCAGAATAGGCCGGTAGGCGTAGTTTTGAACTCAAACAGAGCGAGGTTTGTGTGTTCTGCTGCTCTAAGTCTGCATGCTAAGCTCAACTAATTGCCTCCTTATAGCCCTTTTTTTTTAGAACTCTCTTTTACCTCAAAGGGACTTCCACACAGTGATATACACATGGTGAACTGTTGTGTCCATGTACTGTATATGCCCCCCTCATCCTCTGAGGGGGTCAGTACCAGATCCGGCATGTGTTATCCTTGCTTCCTGCAGGAGAGCACAAACAAGAACAGGTGGCTGCAAAGAAGGACACAGCTTTTTTTTTTTTCTCCAAAATGTGTGTTTAATCGTTCCTGACGGCTGGGCGGAAGCAGTTCATTTGCTGCTCGCCTTACAGAGTGCATGGTCATCAGATGTATGAGTGGCTGTGTGTGTGTGTGTGTGTGTGTGTACCTGTAATGATAGTGTCCCCCTCGTAGTTGAAGACGCAGGAGAAGATCTCGTCGGTGTGCCCCTGCAGGACTTGTAGGCAGACTCCGGACTGAACGTCCCACAGACGGGCCGTCCTGTCGGAGCCGGCAGTCAGGATCCTGCTGCCTTGGGGGCTGAAACAGATCTGTCGGGGGTTTTATTCAGAGGTGTGTGTTACATGAGTCTAGGATCGTGAGCTGCAGGAGAGATGCTGGATAAGAGATGATACAGAAAAGATGAAAACTAATGGCAGGTGAGTTAGTTAAGAACACCTGATCGGCAACATTATTCCAGATGTCATTAACACTTGGGGGGGGGGGGGGGGGGGCGTAATATCTCCATAGTAAGAAGAACACACAATGTTTATGTAATGTGACATGGCCAGAGAAGAGAGACATTCAAGCTTTGCGAGAAATGAGGTCATAGTCACGCTTAAAAAGAATCATTGTAAAAGACATGTTCTGTTGGATCACAGATGTTTGTCCTCCATAATCTGATGAGATCTGATCTGATCCTGATGGAGCAAATTGAGATTCCTTCAAGACGTCTCTGAGATAACACGCTCACGAGACTCAGAGGGACCGGCTGACAATCCAGTAATAAGTAACCAGCCAAAGAAAAGCATGTTTGTGGTAAAGAGGCATCGAGGGAGGAGTAGAGTGTTAATACTGTAAAATGTCCCTCCTCCCTGCCAACGTATTACTGAGATCCTGATGTTTTAGTGAAGAGGGGTAACTTCTGAGCCCCTTGTACACAGAAACCCTCTGGGCCACAACCTGCAGGGCGCACACACACAAAGGCAAGGCAAGGACAATGGTACATTGGGAAAATCACTGGAGTGCGAGGTTCATGCAGGCTATAAATAAAACATACACACACAACTGATGCCACAGTTTGGCGGACTCAGATAATGTAGTGCACGTTCTTTTTGAGGGTGGCTGATTGCATGTGATGGCATGGGTGCAACATTCGGGGCGCGAGTTCAGAGGTTAATAATACGAGGCCAGACCCTGCTAATTCATGGTCAGACATGACATTTGCTACCTCAAAAGCATCCAGTAGCTCTACTGCAGCCCTACAACATGTCCTACTTGCAGAGTTGTACCATGTGACAGTCAGCACAAAACAGCCTGAAGCCTGAACTCCTGTCGCTCTACTTCAGCGTCACACTTTAGAGACCAATGTCCTACTTACAGTCATGGCCAGGAGAGATGTAGCTACACGCTGAGAAGGAGATGTGGAAACAGAAGAAGCAAAAGCTCATTCCCACTTGGAACTTGGCTGGTCAACAAAAAGTAAATGTTTCATACAACCAAAAACACGATTCTGAAGGAGGTGTTCATGAAAAGCAAAGCTCCTCACTCACTTCTGTGCTACAGCTTTTCACAATAACAAGCTAGAACACAAGAAACGATTTGTTACTTAAGAGAGACATGAAGTTAGAGCGACAGTTACCTTGGAGATCTCTCCATCATGGCCCTCCAGGGTCACAAGACACTGATGTGTGGTAGAACTGAACACTCTCGCTGTACCTGACAGACAAGGTTGGGCAGGGTTATTTGTGTACATATGACTATACGCATATACACAAACCAGCATCAACACAACAAATTAAAGTAATATGGAGCATGCGTCGCAACATTTCTTTAAATTAAATTATGTTTTTGTCATTTTCAGGGGAAAACTGGAGTGTGTATACACACACACACACACACACGTTATTTATTTATTTGATGTACGTGGATTACTTGTCTCACCATCGGCAGACGCGGAGGCAATGAGCTGGCCCCTCAGATCAAAACACACATCCAGCACCTCCTCTCTGTGCCCAGCCATGGTGGCCACACACTTCCCGCTGACTGCCTTCCACAACTGCATTTACATACATACAACACAAAACTCTCAGAGAATTAATTATACGTCAATACAAACAAGAGAAAAAAACACATTCCTGTTGATTGACGAGCAAAACAGCTGGACGCAGTTTTAAGTGCCTTTACTCTAACCATCTCCCCCAGGGGAGTACAGAGGGGTGGATGATTTGTCAGCGCATGACTCACCTTTGTAGAATTAACATATTAGGATTAAACATCTCCTTTGACGATGGAAAAACTTAGAGACAGCGAGTGGGAAACAGAAAAGAGTCTCGTGCTTTGCAATAGTTTTAAAATGCTAATGAATGTAATAAATAAATGGATAACAAAGTATTGCTAAATAATTGAAGCTGTGAAAAGACCTTTTGGCTTGCTGATAGGTTACCTTGCAGGTTTTGTCCATGGAGCCTGTGACTATGAGGGAGCAGTCCCAGTTAAACTGAACATTGCTGATCTCCCCTCCGTGACCGGTCAGAATGTGGACACGTCTGAGAAAGAAACAAAGGGCAGCAATGACTCACTTGTGCACTGATGTGTGCAAAATCGACTAGCGTGATGCCTTTCCTGCACAGAGTAAACGGTGACTCACATTCACAAATGCATTTGTGCGATGCAACGATAGTAAGCGTCTCTGACCTTCCTGAAGCCACATCCCATATTGCAACGGTGTGGTCAAAGGAGCCGGTGACCAGCTGATTTCCCACCGTGTTAAAGCACAGAGACAGGACCTCTGCAGTGTGACCCTGGATGACACGGAGAAGAGACAATTATCCCTTATGTTTCTCTCATTAAGTCCTTCTCTTTCTCCCCCTGTGTGGATGAATATGCACATCAAATATGCAACATGATTTATAAGAATAATACTGAACCGAGCCATTTCTTGAAATAAATAACGAGCATTAAGATTCTACGCGGCATTGACTCCTCTCAGCACTGTGGATTCTTGTTGGTGTGGAGTGCCGACAGAGCGGAGACACAGGCAAGCCACCAGTCACGCCGCAGACCCACGTGCAGTCTGCACATCAAAGGGAGCTCACTGTGCCCCCCCCCCCTCACCCCTCCTACCAGTAGCCTTATTAACAGGTGGCAGTAACATTCACCACCCGATCGTGGGTGGAAAAGAATCTAGCCATCGGCGGGGATAACAACGTTCCATTTAGGGATAATTACTCTCAGAAGTGAAAGACCTATTTTACTGAATGAATGCATTATTAATGAATGGATGTGAGCCATTTATTGGCGGAGGGGGGGGGGGGGGGGGAGGTATTGGGATGTAGGAGGTAAAAGTAAAGAATACTCACAGTCAGATTGGCCACCTCCTCCCCAGTCTCCACATCCCACAGCCTGGCAGTGGCATCCATGCTACCTGTGGCTACCAGTGTGCTCTGGGGGTTGAATGCCAGGCACACCTACATAAAGAACAAAAGAAAGTCTCTTTAAAAGTTGCAAGAAAGAAAAGAAAAAGAATGTGGTGGACAAAGTACTAGAAAATATGAGTTAAACTATGCATTTGAAGTACTCAGTTGGCCTTTGACCCTACTTTAAAGCAGCTGATCCTGAAGACTAAAAGTGTGCATGAATATTTAGTTTGTTCAGTAGTTTATAGCATACATCCAACACCATTAATTGATGGAATCATATATAGCTAAAACTGATGTCCATACATACTATTTCTGCCGTGTGACCGCAAAAGGTATGAAAACATTTGCCCGTCTCAGCGCACCACAGTTTGCACGTCTTGTCAAAGGAGCCGGTGGCAATCTTGTCTCTAAGTTTTGAAAGATAAAAAAGAAGAAAAAAAAAGAAACATACTCTCAAATAAAGCAACGGTCCTCTGATGCAATGACAAATGTGCTGCAACAGCTCATTACCCGTAGGGGTTGTTGAATGCAATTGCATAAACCACGTTCCTGTGGCCCTCCAGAGTGTGCACAGCGGTTCCTGAGGCTGTGTCCCAAACTCGACATGTCCTGTCATAGCTCCCCGTTATGAACCTGGAGAGTTCAGAGATAAAGAGAAACACAACAAACGACAATACATGGCTTTTCCTATTTCCCCAAAGTGAAGGACTTTCAGAGGAGGAGATATACCTACCGTGACCCTGATTTGTTAAAGGCAACATTTGTCAGCGGCAGTATGTGTGCTTTAAGGCTCTACAACAAAAAAGAACAGAGAAAGATTTAATGAAACCACCAAGGCTACTTCAATCATTAAGAATACTCTGACTTTGTTTTAAGAGGAAGACGTCTCCCCCCAGGCCAACTAGTGGTGGACGGATTTCTCTCCTTGTGCAGAAGTTTTAGACACAAGGAGAAAATATCTTCTGACTTACAGCCACATAACAAACCCAAAGGTCTGACCCGTTCTGTGGACCTACTAAAACAGGCCGGACCATCTGTTTTTAATCATGTTATTAGACAACCAGCATGCTTACTTGGCTTCTAATTCTAAGACTTCATAATCTAACCACTGCTGTCCTCTAGTGTCTTTTTGCAGCAGTGATTCATTTAATTACTTACCCTTTCCAATGATGTAAATAGCACTCATAAAGAGAACCGCTCGGGGAAGTAATAACCTGCTGCAATGAGCTGATATTGCCAAAAATGTCATCATCCAAAATATGTTCAGATGCCTGTGTAATTGAGTAAAACAGCTCTACAGAAATTAAAATCCGCTAACGGATCTAATCTTAGTCTTTTAATATAATGCACAATCTCTGTACCGATGAACATTATATGAACATTATACAAGGTAATGGAACATATGAATATCTTCAACAATGTGAGCTATTTCATTGAATTTGGATGCATTGTGTTCATGTAGTGATAAGGTGCCAGTGATGTAAGTATGAGTCCAGGGCCCGACCTTAGAGAAACAGAACCCGTGCTGGTCCTTGTGGCCCTGTTTCTGCTGAAGGCGAAGGATCAGCTGTTTGACCTGATCAGCCCGGGACTCTGTGACCAGAGGTTCTGACCGACGGATCTCTGCCAACAACTCATCTGGGTTTGTTCTGCATGGTGGGACAATAAATACATTTCTTTTTTAAACATAACATCTCCTGAAAGGGAACATTGGAAAAGTGATAATGAAAAAGTAATAAAAAATATTTTTGACTTTTGGCACATTTATGAATTTTGTAAGTAACATTTATTTAAAAAGTAATGTAAACGATAACAACTTAACAACAACCCCGACACCTCGCAGTGCATCGTAAGCCTGCAGCCCGGTTAGGATCAATGGTACTTTAAGTGTTTAATATCACATTCAACAGCAGTGGAAGTGTTGGTCGGGCGTTTCGGTGACGAACCATTAACCTTCTGTTGAATACCGAGGTCTCACGTAACTTTGCGGCTTAATGGAATCACAACGTTATCAACTGGTAATAAACATGACCCGACCCAGCTCACGCACTCGGGAGTCAAATCCAACAGGTCCATCGATTTGGTCTTCAATAATCCTTCTTTTTCGTATTCCAGGATTATCCCTGAGAGCAGAAAAATGAAAGAAGTTAACGTTAGCAAACATTATAGTTAGTGCTAAGCTAGCAGCAAGTTGTCAAAAGTTGAAAACATTCCTCTAAATCACTGGCATATTCCCGAAATATGACGTAATTTACGTCACAATTAGTTGAAATGAAAATAATTCACATTACCCGGTGGATAATATCTGAGAAGGAACCGCTTGAGTTTCATTTTAGCGTCACGTTGTTTATAAGCAATTCCGTATCGAACAATCGTCTCTGACATCCGCCATCAACAAACCGTTTCCACGACGACGGACGCACTCACGGCGCATGCGCAGTACCACCATCATCGGAGGAAACAGAAATAACCAAGCTCCAGGATGTTGGTGACTGCTCTTTCATTTTCTGCTTCTCCGCATTTTTACCGTGCGGGGCTTTGTTATGAGTCAGTGAAGTTTGAAAACACAGGAATACACAAGAAATACACAATAAAGACACGAGGAATACACAAGGAGTAAAAACAGCCAAATTCAGCTCAGTTGCTCGATGCTTTGTGAGATCATTAAACCCAAACTACAACATAAACTACCTTGGGTTTGGGTTTCATATGGTTAATACATACAGCTGTTTAAATATCTTATGCATACAGGTAGAGAATTGGTTCATCCCAGCAGCTTATAATTAATAAATGCCTTAACGCTGCAGAAGGGGAATCATCTTATTCCTGGGCATCTAATCCATCACATGCTGGCATCAAACTGAAGAAAGTCTTGTTTAACCACCTCCCAACGGTCCCTCGGTTTCATAACAGGTTGAAGTCTATTGCTCATAAACTGTGACTAAGACACGTGTTGATAACAAAGATTAGGACATGTGTGCGTGTATGTCCAAGCTACTATGAAACACTGATAGCCCCAAGGAGGAAGTCCAGGAAAGCCTGACTTCCTCCACAGAAGAAGCGTCTCAGGCAGTGCTTCTGTAACAATTTAAACTAAGGACATCTCCCTGGGGAATTCCTTGGAAGTGAAGGTATGGGCTGTTTTGCCAAACTGAGGTCGTCCAGCTGGGCTTACCCAACGGCTGTCCTGTCTCTCTATGGGTTCTTTGCTAACTGCAGAGTAGCGGAGCCCTTCCTCACGCCTTACCTCATCGGACCGAACAAGAACATCTCGGGAGAAGTGGTAAGCTGGTCAGACAAATACTTTTATGTTATGAAATTCTACCATGGAGATCTTTCATTAGGAGCTCTAGTGTATTGATTTTGTCACTGACACATGAGACACATGATGAGATTGTAGTTTCCCACAGGTGACTAACTACCTGTTCCCTATCTGGACGTACTCCTACCTGGCCTTCCTCGTCCCCGTCTTCCTGCTGACTGACCTGCTGAGGCACAAGCCCCTCATTGTGGTGCAGGGGTTCTTCCTGGTCACCAACTATGTCCTGCTCTGCTTTGCCCCGGGTCTGCCTGCTATGGTCGTCCTTCAGGTCCACTGAAAAAAACGACTAAATGAATTGGTTTGAAAAGAGTTGCATTGTATAAATGTTTTCGTATTATTCAGAATCATCAAGGCTGCAGCACTTGTGATCCTGAGATGCAGATGAAGTTCTATACGCTACATACTACAATCCTAACATTGACAGATATAACTAAAGGATAACTGCGAAATATTGCATTACGTTATGCATTACTTGTACGAGGCACTCTCTTTGAAACCATTCCATCCCACCAACAGGTCAACTATGCCGTGGTGGCTTCCACAGAGGTGGCCTACTTTTCCTACATTTACACTGTGATTCCAGTTGAGAGTTACCAAAGGGCCACCGGTTACCTGCGAAGTGCAATGCTGGCTGGATATACATTCGGCGCCAGCTTGGCCCAAGTGCTGGTCTCCCTGGCAGGTAGAGAACAACGAAAGAACGCCCTTTAAGAGAGAAAATCTCCGATGTGAGCAAACACTGACAGAGTTTGCCCTCCGAATCAACAGGAATAGACTACTTCTACCTCAATGCGATCACTCTGGGGATTCAAAGCACGGCTTTCCTCATCTCCTTCGGGCTGCCCATGCCCCAGCGGAGCCTCTTCTTCAAAGCGGAGAAGGATGGGACCTCTGGAGGGGACGGGCCCGAGGAGGAGAAGGATGGGGCCGGCTCGGGGGAAGCGAACGCGCGGCGTCGTGGCGCTGCTGGCTGGCGCACCGGGGGCAACGTGGCCACCGCGGGCCTTCTGCTTTGGCAGAGCTTCAGGGATTCCTATTCCTCCAGGCATCTAGTTTACCCGTCAACACGCACACAGCTACTGCACATTTCATCCCTCACCCTAGTTCAACGCATCTCGTTGTAACAAATGAGCAAATCAGAAAAGGATTCATTGTGGTGTTTTTGACCTGTAATGTATTTAAAAAGTACTCTTAACCGTAGGACATTCCCGCTAATTGCTTCACGGTTTCATTAATGACCTCCAACGCAGGAGCGTGATCTACTGGTCCCTGTGGTGGGCTCTGGCCACAGCTGGCTACGTGCAGGTTTTCAACTACATCCAGCTCATGTGGGATCACATAGAACCGTCTGCCTCCTCATCCATCTACAACGGAGGCGTAGAAGCGGCGTGCTCCCTTGTGGGTAAGACGTAACAGAGAATGTAATACAGAAAGGAAACATTTTTGCGGTTCCCAGTTCTGATGAAATTACACTCGAGTTACTGCAGTATCACAATACACGGTTCTGAAAGCATAAGGCCGGTACATTTTTCTTTCTGTCAACATATCCCGTGAAATCCTAATAACAGAATCATAAAGATCACCAGCTTCAAATGAAATACTAGCTAACAGGAATAGTATTGTGTAAACAGAATATATCACTCATAAACTTTTTCACCCTTTAACTTCACAGAGGAACAGAGAACAAAATGATTGTTCAAGGAGTTGAATTACTACAGGGGGATGCTTACACAACACAAATGTAACACAGGTATCAAAGGCTGATGGCACATATAAAAACCTGCAATTAAAAGAAAACAAACATGCTATTCCTTGTTACACGGCATACTGGATTCAATGGAAAATGTGTATTAGTTTTAAGAGGGAATAGCAGCATCGTGGCCCTGTTGGCTTCCACTCAACCTGGGTTAGGGTGCAAAGAAGTTTGGGGTGCTAATAATAAATAAAATACATCCTCAGATCACTGCTGATACTTGATTCCAGGAGATGAGTTTAAAGTGATTCATCATAAAACACCAGCAGAAAATAAAAGCTTTGTTCAGAAGACAGAAATGTTGTTGGGAATAAATAATGTATCACGACTCAGCGGAGGATGTGTCGGACGAAGCCCTTCATCTTTTTTCCGTTTTTCTAACACGGGCCAGGTGCTGCAGCGGCGTTCTCCGTGGGCCACATCCAGGTGGCGTGGGCCGTGTGGGGCGAGCTGGCGTTGGGCTTGTTCTCAGCCGTGGGGACGGGCGCCGTGTTTCTGATGGCGCTCACCAGCAGCATCTGGGCATGTTATGCTGGTTACGTCATATTCAAGTCCTGCTATATGTTGCTCATCACCATCACCACGTGAGTTTTTTTTTTTTTTTCGAAACCACCCACGTCTGTAGATGGATGAACAACACAGAAAGAAGCTTGATGAAACAAACTCAAGTCCTCAGATTACTTTGGCATAAACATGCAGCACGGTTCTCTCAGAAAAGATTAGCATCTTATTCGTTTTAGATTTCAGATTGCTTCCAACCTCTCCATGGAGTGCTATGCCTTGACGTTCGGGATCAACACCTTCGTGGCCCTTCTGGTGCAGACGATTCTGACGTTCACGGTTGTTGATGAAGCTGCTCTGGGGCTGGACATCGTGACGCAGGTACGTTCATACACAGCGTTCGTTTATCCATTCAATTAAAACGGCAGAACACCGAGAGTTCACTCACAATCGTGTTTTCTTTTCGATAACAAAAGCTCCATATGTGTGGAAAGAGGGACACCTGGTGGATCTCACTCACGATTACACGCAGTGAGCTTTAATAAAGACGGATTCAGATTAAAACCGTAACGTTGAGGTTGGTTTCTCTGCAGTTCATCGTCTACGGCAGCTACTACGCCACCATCTCTGTGCTCTTTCTGATCCGAGGGACCTACACTGCGTGTGTTAACCAACGCAGTCCTGAGCGCACGGGAACCACGGAACCAGAGTCCAGTGGGGAGGTTCTCCCTGCTGAGCGTTTCTGACCAACATCTACGCAGGTGTTTTTTTTTTGTGGTTCCATGATACCAAATGAGAAGGATCCGTTTGTTTTTGAGGAATTAAATAATCACCCTTCACAGTGGCGGCTCTAGACTTTTTAAAATGGGGGGCAGAGGGCCCTGTGTGATCGAAGAATGACACGTACCTCAGGAGGCAGAGCGGTCACCCACCCATCAGGAGGTTGGCGCTGCTGAACCTGCTGAACCATTTCTCTTGATGAGCAGGTGACACCCTGTATGGCAGCTTCTGCCACCAGTGTGTCAGTGTGTGTGAGTGAGAGAGAGAGAGAATGGCTGCCTTATTGCACAGTGCTTTGAGTGTTCCTGCTAATGCGTCTTATGAATGCTGACAATTTAACACTATTATAGCCTTGGATCGACAAAAGACTAATGATGAATACTTCTTTGGTGCCAATGCCCCCCACTGCCATCACACCTTCTCTGGGAACACATTTTTTGTTTAGGCTTTACAATTATTTGTCTTCACAAGAATTTGAGAAAGCATTAGTGAAGAACATTAAAGTCATGTGAATTGTCCCGTTTCGTCGCGTCGTCTCATTTGTGACACGTGTCGGCCTGACCTGGACCTTAAACCGCTGCTCTTTGGGTCGGGTTGTTGATTGACGAAACAGGCTGGATAGTTAAGACATCCAACAGGGGTGCGAGGTCGGAGACAGCAGCACGCAGGAGGGACAGAGACATTCACGCCGGGGACGAAGGAGGACAGAAGATGGAGGCACTGGGAAGGTGGCGGGCGGACTGGAGGTATCCCACCGCCCTGCTGTGCATTTACGGATTCTTCAGCACAGTTAAACCCCTGGAGCCTTTCCTTACCCTGTATTTGACGGGACCAGACAAGAATCTGACAACAGAGCAGGTATTAACACAAATGAGTCGATTACTTGAATATTTGGTTCATGAATCAGAAAGATAAAACAATCTTAAAAAGGAGAGATCACAGCTGAGTAAGTAAAGTTTTTAGGCTTCGATACTCAAAACCAAAGGGCTTAATTTACTAACTCATTGGTGCTTGAAGAAACTACACGTTTAGTCGTTATATAATAACAGAGTTGCTGACTAACGAGATAAATACTCTAATAATCTTATCCCTTGAGTGGTAAAAAGCCCATCACGATTATAAAACCGTTGATTTATTGCTACGGGGGAAAGGCGGATCAATAGCTCATTGCTCTTATCTGTTGTGGGTTTTTTTTTTTTGTCCTCCTCAGGTGAACAACCAGATCTTCCCGGTGTGGACGTACTCCTACCTCTCCGTGCTGGTGCCAGTGTTCCTGCTGACCGACTGGCTGCGTTACAAGCCCGTGGTGGTGTTCCAGGCCGCCACCCTCCTCGTCACCACGGCGACGCTGCTGTGGCTGCGGAGCGTGGCGGCCATGCAGGCCATGCAGTTCTTCTACGGGGTGGTGACGGCCAGCGAGGTGGCCTACTTCTCCTACATCTACAGGTCACGCTGGGCCCGCTGTACGGGGTTTGAAAGAAAAAAGAAGTGGGATTTAGAATGAATTTTTCCCTTTTTTCTTCTCCACAGCGTCGTGGATCCAAAGAGGTACCGCAAGGCCACGTCTTACAGCCGCAGCGTCCAGCTGCTGGGGTACACGGTGGGCTCCGTGCTGGGCCAGCTGCTGCTCAGCTTGGAGCTCATGTCCTTTAACGGCATCCTGGCGCTCACCCTGGCTCTCACGGCCGCGGCTCTTCTGGCGTCCTGCCTCCTGCCGATGCCGCGCCGCAGCATGTTCTTCCACCGCGGGGCCCCCGCGGAGGGGAAAGGGCCGCAGGCGGAGGGCCTCGAGGAGCCCGACGGCGGGAGGAGATGCAGCCAAGCGCTCCTCCAGCTGTGGAGGGACTTCCGCCAGTGCTACTCCTCCAGGCGGCTGCTCTACTGGTCAGTGTGGTGGGCGATGGCCACGTGCGGCTACAACCAGACGACCAACTACGTCCAGGTGAGCCGGGAAGACATTGACACGGACGATTTCACGTTGCGCGGATTCATCAAGTGATCACCTGAAGGAGCCCTGCGACGTGACCCCGCAGGTGCTGTGGGAGCACGTGCAGCCGTCTCAGAACTTCAGCATGTACAACGGAGGCGTGGAGGCGGTGTCCAACCTGTTGGGTGAGCGACCAGAGCACAGATTGGACTCCAGAGGCGTTTGGTGATTACATATTAAAGCCCCATTGGACGGTGTGTCTGCAGGTGCAGCGACAGCCTACGGCATCGGCTTCACCGAGGTGAGATGGGAGCAGTGGGGAGAGCTGGCCCTGGGGGGCTTCTCTGGACTCGGGGCAGGAGCGCTCTTCCTCATGACCTTCACAGGCAGCATCTGGGTCTGCTACACTGGTTATGTCGTCTTCAAGTGCCTGTACATGCTTTTGATAACGATAGCCATGTAAGAGCGAGCGTGACTCACACCCATTGTAGTGAAGGCAGTTCGGGTAGAAGAGCATTTAAATAAACTACTTCTGAGCAGGTACCAGATCGCGGCTGACCTGTCCATGGAGCGATATGCCCTGGTCTTTGGCGCCAACAACTTCGGAGCGCTGGCTCTCCAGACGGTCATCACGTCCGTGGTGGTCGACAGTGGAGGACTGGGCCTGAGCATCATTCCTCAGGTGAGGAGTCGGATCACTTTAGAATCTTCTGCGAATGCCGTAGGAAGGCTTTGTATGTCGGCTCATCGGTAAATGTTGTTGTCTTTGCAGTTCACCGTATACGCCAGCTACTTCGCCGTCATAGCGGTTGTCTTTTCACTTCGCGGATTGTTTACCATTTGGAGAAGCAACAAGTCCCACGATTCGACCTCTGCAGTCAAAGAAGAACCTCCAGACTCTGAGGAACACAGGTTCTGAAAACGAGGTCGACCCGCTGAGATCATCACTGCTTTTGGTGCCCATCGTCTCCAAATTAAAAAAACAAAAAGCTCCAAATTACAGACTGCAACACTATGAATATAAATCTTTTTTTTTTTAATATATACAAAACAAATATACAAGATTCTCCATACATCAATATAAATGAACGGTTTAGTCTTTGTTTTCTTACTTAAAATTCCTTTTAATATATATTTATATATACTGTATATATATATACACATTAACTTAAAATTCTCTAATAGCCAAGTTTTTTTCATGTAATTAAGCCATTCTCTTTACTCACTGATGGACTCAGGCAGCATTGTGACCCGGGCTTCTGTGAGCAGGACATGGGACGGCCAGAGAACCGAGCCCCCACCATAATGCAGAGGTCGCTTCATCTCTTGCCAACAGAATAGGCTTCTCCCCCCTCCCCCCCCGCCCCCCATTCGTGACAACAGTTAACCTAAAAGGAACCTGCACAAATAAACAGTTTGGTTCTTCACAAATACAGCAAGTGGCAGTACCAATTTACTTATCCAAGCAACAGTTCTGTCTCAACAAATCTCATGTGTAAGATACAAATGATATGCACAAAGCGCCAATTTCCAAAAAGAAAATGAATATGTACAGAATTGCAGCATAATGAATGGGATACACTTTATGCAATAACTTAAAAGTTTTCAGCCAGTTTCGTTATACATTGTGGTTCAGTAGTGGCCAGTTCACAGGTTAAACCGAGGGAAGGAGATCAACTCTCCCTCCGCAAACACCATCACTTGATTTGTAGCCAATGATAAGTGTGCATGACTGTCAAGTTGTTCCATTCGTGACAAACGGATAGAAAATACAAATCCTTACAAACATTGTGTTTAAAGCTACTTGTGAAACCAAACAGTGCAATAAGTGCAAGCGCGCTTGTTGTTGACCCTGTAGTGGAGCTGATTGGGTGGATCGCTATAAGAAGGGGTTCGTAGAGGAGCCCCCGGCTGGATATTGTGCAGATGGACCCGAGCCCTAGGAGGAAAAGGACACACAACAAACATCACACTCCAGCAGAAGTAATAAAGAGGAATAAGGTTAACCGCTCATTCTCCATCAACAATAGTGTTGGCTCACGGGACCAAAGCTGCTTTCTTTTTACAAAGACATAAAGCCACCTTACTAACCAGGAAAGGGTTGCTAGAGACCATAGGTGCAGCCATTGCCTGCCCGAAAGGAGTCGCAACAGGCTTGGTCTGACCAAAGGCTGGAAATCCTCCTCCTGAAAGCCAAGTGCATTGTCATTTAGAAGAGGACCTGCACTTCAAAGTAGCAAACCTAATTGAATCAACACGCGTGACTCCGAACGGACACGTTCACGGGATGCACTGATGTGACAATCATGCAGTCGGCTGCACATGCAAGCATTACTGATGCAGATATGTCTGTATCTACATGATGTGCACACAGACACACACCGTTGGGTTGCTGGGGATATGCAGGCGGCTGAGGAAAGGGAGCCTGGCCAGGAAAGGGTTGTTGGAACGTTCCACTAAAGCTGGTGGGGAGGTTGAAGGCTGCAGGATTCCCGAATCCAGCTGGCATGCTCATAGAGCCTGTGCCAAATGATGCTGCAACACAGCAGGACAGGCAGTGGTTAAAAGAGGCCGGTGCAAGATGTCTGAAGCCAACTAAATAACAGGGCATTACTTTTTTTATTAAAAAAAAATAATTGGGATAATATGGTACAGCACATAACAAATGTCTTTAAAATGTAACATTACACGGGATGGCGTCAGCAGAACAAAAAACAAGGTCAATTCATTGCTGGAGCAACATAGAAAAAGGAGGTCTGTCAAATGATACGCTCTCTGTATGAGAACGTAACACCGCGTATCATTTCTCCATCAAACTCTGTACTGGCGCACTAATCTAATTGTTAGATTGTCTTTGTGTAGCACATTTAGCACAGCACCCAGACACACACACACACACAAACACACCTGCGGCTGCTGCTGCCGCCGCCGCCGCCATATTGCCTGTCCTGCCGTTACTCTGGAACGGGTTGGTGGGAGCTGCTGCTGCTGCTGCTGGTGGTGCGGCCACAAACGGATTAGTCGACTGAGCTGTTGGAGGGAGAGGTATCGAGTCACTTAACAAGTATGAAACAACAATAAAGCGCACAACCTAAACATGTCAAAGACACAAGCGTCGGCCCATGTTTATACCCCTCCCACACAAATGACTGATGTCAAACACACCTGGTGTGACTTAGCATGACTATTCAAATCTGCAGTAAAGCATCAGAAAAAGCCCCTGCAGGTTCACTCACCACCGAAACCTTGAGCCATGCCAGGCAGCGCCTGCTGTGCGTGTGCTGTTGACATCCCGGACTCAGGGCCAAACAAACCGCTGCAGTGAAACAAAGACAACGCATCAACATGGAAGGAAGCAAAAACAATCCTGGGGGGTCCCTACATGAATGGAGGCCAAGTTGCTTTGCATAAAAGTACATTTGAGGCTTGATAAAGTTATTTGATCATGTGTGTGTGTGTCTCACCCTTGAGAGGTGCTGGTGGGGTTGTAAACACTAGCGGCAGGGACTGAGGGGCCAAAGACAGTATCAAGCTCAGCTAGAGCAGCGTAACGGTCTCCCCCTCCTTGCATTGCTAGCTGCTTCTGACGCAAACCAGCAGCTCCTGCAGCAGTGGCGGCAGAGCTCACCCCGACAGGGACGCCACCTCCTGGAATAAAAAGCACACGACAGCAGAGTCGAGTTCAATCCACCTCAACTCATCTAATCTGAGCGCATCTAGGGGGAAAATTCTAATTTTTAAAAAAAGGTCCAGCGATATCTGCCATATTCAACCTATTCAAAACAATGGGGAATATTTAAATGTTAGCACATCAGTACATTTTGTAAGATGAACAAAATTAAGTAAAACCTGTAGAATTCACCGATGCCAAAGTGCCAGAAGTCTGACCGAGTGAAATGAAACCAAAAGGCAAAGAGCTTTCTTCACAGCAGGAAGGCCTTTTCATCATTTGCCTTTACACGGGCGAGTTCAGAAGAATTCCATTTTTTTATAGCAAATCAATCAGCTGTTTTATGAGAGGCCGTGTGTGTCCCTGCTTTGGGAAGGGGACTCGTGGGAACTTAAGAGCTAGGCGCCTGAATTCATGTAGTTTTGGAAATATGAGGGGCTTTATTGGTTAACCGCTATCCCTACATTACGATCTATGCAACAGGCTAGGCAGGAGAAGTTTACCTTGCTCTGTTTTGGCAGAGCTAAACCCGTTATCCAGGTCAGCCAGGGCTGCGTATCTATCGGCAGGGAGGCTAGTACTCTGTACAGCGTCTCTGCCGCCTCCTGTGGAGTTACTCTGCAAGGATCCAAAGTCAGCGCTACACGATTTGGGGAAGTTGTCAAAATCTGCAAAATTGGTATTTGCTAGTCCACCTGAGGCGCTACCTGTGTGAAAGAGAGAGATTCAAAGTCAAAGGCGGCTCTGGGTGCCTGGTTTTGAGTAACAGCATTGACAGGGTGGTGGTGGTGGTGGAGCACGGGATTGGCACACAGGGTTACGTTGGGGGGAGGGGGGGGGGGGGGCAGTCAGGCTGGGGAGGGATTACCTTTAACATCTATGGGACCCTGCACTACGCTGCTTCTCCATTAGCCTATGAACCTAGAGAACATATGAAATGATGGCAGAACTGCTTTTTTTCTTGAGTGCCTCGGTTACATCCGAGTTCTGTGAAAAAAGTCAGTTACAGATGACATTCAACACCTAAATGTGAAAACGACGACATGGGAAATGGCGTCTGTGTTGAGAAGGCTATCGATTGTTACTAAGGAGGCAACAGTTACACAGTAGGAATTACAGATCTAAAACTATTCTGTACTACTATAAAAACTTGCGTGTTTATGTTTGAGAGAAATGCTGTTTAAGGCACCGACAGTGATTATTGTGTTCGATGTCAAGGACTGTTGTTGTAAACTGGTGAGTTTGGAAGGCAGAAGAAAGGTTTGCTATTTAAAAATGTCCAATGCACAGTAATTATAATCACAGCTTATGATAACATGTAGAATATTGAGGTAAAGGGGGGGCTGACTTGAACACACACTGCCTCTGTGAGTCTGAACTAACCATCGCACCAGTTCATTCCCAACCAGTGGTTTTATTGAATTCGGTGGAACGTTGACTACCTTTAGCAAACGGACGGGTGCAATCTCACCTGCATCGGACAAACCTGGGTTTAAAGAGGGTTTTCATATCCGCTACTAACGCAATTCAACAAGTCAGTATTGGGGCATTTTATCTTTTAAATAATCATTTAAAGGGTTTTCCATTGGCATAAATAAACTCTCTCTGCACAGTGGTCTCAGGTGAAGAGTTGTTGACATAAAGTTGTAAGGCACACCTGGTATTTAGCCTAACCCTTCAACACACGCTGCTGCTGCTGTCATTAAATCAACCCGAAATCCTTTCTGAAGTAACTTCTCAGAAAAGGAATCAATCCTTCTTTTATTATTTCTTGCATAACAAACTGAATTATGGAACAAGTACCAAGTTACTCAACATTATAGTCAACGTGGTCACATTATTACTGTGTTCCTCATTTTTGCTGAAAGGGAAAGGACTGTCAGAAACAAAGCCTTGACTGATACTACTGATATCAGGTCTGTTCTCTTCGAGTCACTTCCTATTCCTTATTACCTTTTACAGTGGTTCACAACAGCACCAATCAAAGCCCATCTTCCCTGTCCTCAACCAGTGAGGTCGCCAATAGCGTTTTAGAGTTACAAACCCAAAAAGAGCTGCATTGAGAGGAAAATGACATCCAGAGAGGGAAGGAACAGAGTGACTGTTAAAATGGTGGAAAGATAGAAAGTTGTTAAGGGGGCAAGCCCAAAGAGAGAGAGAGAGAGAGACAAAGGAACAGAGAGGGAGAGAGACTTACTGTGAGCGACCTGGAGAGGCAGACCAGTGGCAAACTCACCCATACTGCGGCTGGATGAAAGCACATTGAATGCTGGCAGCCAAAAATAAAAGAGGGAGGGAGGAATGAAGCAATGAGCGACGCAAGACGGGGCAGAGAAACAAAAGACACAGGGTCAACTGAAGGGGAGATTAAACATTGAGACGCGTGAAGTCAAAGCAAATCAACTGCTGCAGAAGCAAAAGGGTGAAAAGTGAAAAAGCTTATCAAAGCAGACCAGCAGAGGGCACAACATGTTCCTCAGAGAGGGGCAGCTGTGCCTTTGAGGAAGCATAGTATGTGTTGGAGAAAAGGCAAAAACTACAGGTTTTACATCAAATATGATGCGTTACTGAATGAAAGGGTCGGGGGGGAATATAGACAATGACAAACAAGGTAAGATGTATCACTTTAATCTGCCTCCTAATAAGTGCACAGTGATCTTTACGTGTTATGTTTTATTTCATTAAAAATGGCGAGCAAAAAGGCTTTTGCTCCATAACCTCTGCAAGTCTGGCACCTGCTGCCAAGGTCAACTTCTGTTTTGGAAGAAAAATGTATGGCTTTTTATTTGCCTTAAAGTAATTTATGAATCAAAGTTTTGCTTCTGTTCTTAGTTTAAAATGTATTTATTTTATTAAATAAAACTAAATTTGGTCTACTTGAAAAGCTGCTGTGAGCAGCTGGTGCTCCGCTCACTTCCAAATGTGATACCAGTTAAATTCTGGAAAGCTTTTCCCCCAGAGAGCAGATGCAGAGAACTTCTAAGGAATGTGTATGTGTCAGCATGTCCAGGTGCCTTCTTCCCTACATGTTCATTCTCCGTCTGCGCATGAAGGTCATGTCTGTATCTGGCCGTGATGTGGAGGTGAAACGTTTGCTCTACCTGTACTTGAGGGGTGGACTGGGGCTTGGGGCGCGGAGGGGAAACCACCCGTCGACCCAGAGGTGCTCCCAAACGCATCAAAATTAGCAAAGTCAGCGTTTGCGTTGGCACTCTGTGCTGCTGAGGTGGTGTCAGGAGGAGGACAGACAGGTGAACAAAAACACACAATGAGACGAAAACAATGGATGAGAGAATATAATGGATCCGTACATATGAAGACAAAAAGGCATGGATGACAGACAAATGTCACAAATACAATGGATTGAATGCTACATATGAGATAATCCCATGAAAACAAAATGTGAAACAGTGGGCAACATGGGTCCTGTTAGATTGTGTGGGTTCCCCACCGAGAGGACACACACATCCTTGACTGCTTTGTGAAGTGCAGACTGCATTAAAAAGGGGGCAGATTGGGCAAGTTGGAGATGTCGCCATAAGACATTTTTAAAAAGGAACTCTCATTATTAAAAGCACATGTAGATGAACAGGAACAGGAAAGTGGATGTATGCTGTTGCAGAAATATCTGCTAAGAATGAGCCCCGACTGTTCCTGCTTTGTAGAAACACTTATACCGTGAGTTGTATTACTAAGTCTCAGTCCAACGTGAAAGGATGAAAAAGGAGCCGCTTGGAGGGCTTGACCATCACGTGAAAGGTAGAGCCACCTTTTGCTGTTTGGATATTGACTGCAAATATAGATTCAGTGGAGTTTATTTCTTCGGAGCGGGTGTTGAGGTATTTCACCTTAACTCCAGACCTGTTGCATTTTGAATAATCAAAATCCTCCTTTTGGTTTACAAAGCAATGGCTGGTCCGACTCCATCTCAAACATGCTGTCCTTTTATAACCCCGGCCGCCCTCCGGGGGCCATGTGGAAATGTAGGAGCATGTAAATTCATAACACACTTTCTGCTTTATTAGTTATTAAATCAAATCAGTTAGTTGTTGTTCCTTACTTTTGTGGCTGTTGAAAAGTGCAAAGTTAGCAAAACCGGAGCTGGCTCCTGCGTTCATGTTGGACGGTGCGGCAAAGATGTCTCCCCCCAGGTCGCTGAGGAGGTCGAACCTTTTGTCATGGAACTGCTGCTGGTGGGTTTGTCCACGGCTCACGATTGGAGACTAGTGGAGACAAGAGATTGATATTTATTTAAATAAATAAATAAAAACCAGCACTTATTTACACCGCGCAGCGCATTTGTCCGTGTAAGTCTGCAATAGGTTTCGTCATTGATAACCCCTCCAAAAAAGAAGATTTAAAAAAATCAGAGTTGATTCATGAAGTACCAACAAATTGCTCACGTATGTATGCATGTGCGTTACATGAACCTCACCTGATTAGGCGGGGTGTTCTTGTTGAGGTGTAGGGAGGGGGCCGACTCCCCCAGCAGGGATTTCAGCGGCCTAACCTCCGGGGTGCTGCTGGTGCTGCTGTTTGAGGAGCCAGAGACTGAAGCATGGACGGTTGCTACTACTTTGGCCTGCTCAGGAGGAACATACCTAGAAAATAAAAAGTCACATTACAATAATAGGATTACACTACATGCTACTAGCTAAATGGCTAACAGCAGTTAAAACAATCCAAAATCATACAAATAAATGTTATCAAATCAAGCATTTTTCCAATCAGAATGTGCAATGCATTCTACAGCAAGCAGACTGGTAAAGTGTTGTAGGAAAACGGCCTGCAGCAGATGTCGGCATGGTGATACAAGCACAGCTGACTTTGGCCAGACTTCAAACACTAACGACAGAGTACTGCTACTAGTAGCGGTAATAATATACATCATAGTTGACCGAGTATGCAAATACTCAGAAGACAAATGGCTAAAGTTGTCTAACTACATCACCCAATATTCTCAGTAAATAAACATTTGCTTTTTATAACTAATTTGCAAGTATCTATTTGACAGGCACTTGTTTCTCCACCAAAAGTCCAAGAATTTCAATCATTTCGCCCAAAAGTCACAATGCACCAGTAACAACTATGCTAAACCGCATACGTATTGGAACAAAATCAACCATCAACTCCTCGGAACCACTAGGAATTCCACATTAATCAGCTGGACCGTGACGTCCTACACTGCATGCATTTAAAGAAGGGCTTGTTGTGGATTGCCCGAGCTCACTTTCACAAGCCAGAGAGAAGGAAAGCTACGTGTCCTAACGGTGCACATTAACAGAGGATTGCTCATATCTCTCAGTGCCAGCTTGCAAAACTGACTCACCATCTCTTCTTCTCGTATTTCTCTTGAAGGAACTCCTTAACCTTCTGTGGTTCCCTGAAGTCGGGTACTGAGGCGGTTCTTTCATCATGATGGCCAAGCCAGATCCGTTTACACACCTGGAACAAACGGGGTAACGGGATAAATGATTTTTGGTAGAACATCTCTGTTGCACACACAGCTACAAATAAGGGCAAGTTTATCATCACTGACATGTACAGACAAACAGATTCCAACATGAGAATGAAAAATATAATCTAGATAGTGTTTCCCACAGATCCAACGTTAATGTGCGGCGGCTGACCGGGGGGAGGAACGGCCGACCGCTGAACTGGAATCATTCGTTCTATATTGATTTGTACAGCAGAACTTTATTGGTGTAAATACAAAACACATCGTACTAAATCACACATCAATACATGTGCGCCACAGATTAGTCTATGTGTGGGAAACACTGTGGATATGTGGGGGGGAGATATATATATATATATACTGTATATATATATATCCAAGTCTCACCCTTCTGACCTTGAGTTGCATATTGTTCCTAAAGTGTTAGCCTAATCCTGTAAAGAGAGATTTCTCCATGCGTGTGTGTGCTCTCAGCATTGGGTGCTACATTGTAGATGAAGCAATAGTGCTGCAAGTTGTAAACCTCTGCTGCTGGGTTTGAGACACACGAACAAACTCACCGCACATAAAAGCCTTTAATTTGGAAGCAATACGATTTCAAAACTGCAACTGCTGAAAATATAAAGTGGCGGTATTATTTATAGAGCAGGCTTGAAAGATGTGTGCATTAGCTACAACTTTGAGTCTTCTGCAGCTTTTAATAGTGTGGCATTGGTCCATTTCACCAAAACACTTTTAACACCATTATGAACAGACTGTCGCCATGCCTACCTCATTGCCATGTTTCTGTAGGAACTCTATTTCCTGTTGCGTGAAGGTTGTCATGGAGATGGACTTGACCCTGTGAGGTGGATTCAGTCCTCGTCTGCAGGTGAATGAAAAGTGGTCAGATTAATTTAAAGACATTGTACACATGACCATCTCATCAGGACACCAGATCTCACCTCTCGGGAGGGTGCCATTTATTTAGCAACAAGCTAGCTGTTGTTTGTGTCTAACTGGGGAAAGGATGAAAGCTTTGCAGAAAGAGACAAATACTGGTGGGGAAAAAAAGGGCGTAAGTAAAAACGAACAAAGGAAGTGGATGAAACGGCCCCCTGGCTGCCAGTGACTGAACTGCGGTTGTCAGCAGAGCAAAAGAACAAGCGACGTTCCTTAATATAGACGCGCACCCATTATGGAGTAACACCCATTAGCACACAAGCCGTGCTCATTTCCTTGAGAAGGTCACATCTCCTGTCACAGCGGCCCAAATTAAAATGAGCCTGGTAACTGTTAAGGAGGGGAAAAAAGCTTTTAGGCTTTTATATTAAGCTCGAGGCCTGCTTGCCAGAGGGTTCTTTCCTGGAGCCAGCAGCAAGTGAAAGCCAATGCAGTACTGGCTTCAAGGTTTCCACCTGTTTAGTCTGTGAAGGTGCAGATTAGCACTTAGCCTGGAAGTGGAACAATTTAACCATTGAGCACCGCAGTCCTCATGTCGAGGAAGAGACTTTCCTGATATCACACAGAAGTGTCAACACGCTCTCCTGTTTCCGTCTTCAGCGTGCCATCGCCTCACGCCTTTCTGCGAGATCAGGGTTTTTTCCTCCTTCTTAACCATACACTTCAACCAAATCAACCGGAACCCAACGTTGAACTCTTCTGAGATTTCACGTCGGCACCAAGGCGTCGCCATGCCAGCACACTGGTTTGGCCGGGGTCAAAACAAAACTAGGACACGGGTGATGGTGACCATGATGAGTGTCAATCTGTGTCTGGATCATTTAGCATCATCTGGTGGCTTTTCGCTAGCAGGTCGGCGGGAAGCACCGGACGCCGGTCACACCGAGAGAAGCCGAGCATTGTTTACGTGCCCCCTATGCAAAAATACAAAAGCCGCTTGATAATTGGCCAAGTTCACCCACAAGTCCCATTTCTTTTTTTTTTTATGTAGTGACAGCTTGAGGTTTTTATATAGCAATATCTTGTGGCACTATTGGCCCGTCCTCAAAGCACCCCAGGGCCCCCATTTTGAGAACCACTGCTCTCGGAAACACGATCCCCAGAGTCACATTTATAAACAATGTTACACACATATAAGAGTCAGATCCTAACGGCAGGGAAATACTAGACAAAACTGCTAAATTATTCACAGTTACCCCGTTCCAGAACACGTCCTCATCCCCTCCTATTCTTTACACATCCATCAGGCAGATGAACATTAGGAAAACAACAGACGTTGTGTCATTACCATTCAAAAAATGACAGAGAGCAGGTGGATACACTGACAGGAGCCTGCAAGCTTAAAAGATTGATAATGAATTACTCCATTATTAAAATGATCACCTCTCAGCATCACCTCTGAGTCCGTGTATTTAAGCTTATGTGTTTTATACACCATGAGGTAAGTAAATGATCGTGAAACTAGGTCAGATACAGGGAGAAGGCTAAATAGCCCTGAAGGTCTAAATATGATGGCAGCAGCTCTATCCGATTGTCCAAAGGCTTTCTGATGCTATTTAGTTTGAGTTCATTGACTGTATCTTATTTTATAAGGTGATGCTACATTTAAAATGAGTTAAATACTGGATTTCTGCCAACCTTATCTCACTCAGTCAATTTCTGCCTCAAAATGTACCCATTATCCAAATAAAACTTCTAGAAGTTCTAGGAGGTGAACAATGTTATTATCAAGTGATTTATGTAATCTGGGTTTCATACAAGTGTGACATGCTTTAGTGAAAGCGGGATTATATTTGTAGGGAGAATAAAATGACCAAAGTTATATAAAATAAAGAACTTGACCATGATGCAGTACACATCAATGTCTGTGCATTATATGAAATAAACCATTGATCATCCATGGTGGCCAAATTCATCCATTTCCCGTTCAGGTCTACTAGTAGCCTAGTGCATCAGAGACCAATCTTCACATATTGCACAATTAAATAATTATGGCCGTGTTGCTACTTTACAACAGAGCGGCTCAGCCGGGAGAAATCTGCTCATTTGCATACCGGCTCCAGGGTGAGATGAACTGGCAACGTTGAGTCTCAAAAGAGTTGGGAGGCTATGCCCCATCCTTCACTTGGCAGCTCTACGTCGTTATAGTATTTTACACCATCCTCCAAAACCAAAGGCAGAAAAAGTAGGGTTTGTCACCTACGGTTTGGAAACACCACATCATGGCTGGCCTCTCACAGCGGCTGAGTCGCAGCCCCCCCCGACTGGCTACTGGACAGGGGGTAAAAAAACAACCACAGGATGACCCTGGTTTTCAAGCAAGCTTTTGTAAACATGCCTTTTGGCCTCACTAGATTACCAGCCTGCTTTTTATCCTGCGTGTTGTACATTTTGTCCGCACAGACTGTCGGAACTGTCAATTAAATTAAAGAAAAGAAAAAGATTTTTCTTCTTCTAATTCCAGACTTTCTTGGGGGGAGGGAAGGGGAGGAAAGGGCTTGGTGCATTGGTAGGGGAAACACTGCACTATCAAATCAGCATTTGACAAAATCAACCATCAATGTGTCCGCCAACAGTGCTTCAGCTTGCAAGTTTTAAAAGAAAAAAAAAAGGGTCACAGGCAGTGGAAATCCAAAATTATTCAGTTTTAGGGGTTTTCTTTCCATTGATAAACACTATCCAGGACATTTAGTGTCAGAGAAACCTCCCGCCTTGTTCACTTCACTTGGATCCCTGCTTACTCAGGAATACATAGGCCAAGTGGTGCTACTTCCTGCCTTGAGCAAATCTCCAGAAGGAGACATTGTGAGCGGTGTTTCTCCTGGGAAGGTCTCCACCTTCATAAGGAATGTGTTTATGTAGCAGATTCCAACTCCACCCATTAAATAACCCCAACTACAAGGGGAGGAGGCTGTATGAAGTAGTTGGTCATGCTCCTGACATAATCAAAAAAACATTTAAATAGTATTATGGCCTTTAGTTTGAATAAAAGGAGATAGGGGAAAACGGCTTCCTTAAATTAGAAAGCGCCTCTATGACGCAAAGTCAGCAAAGACACTACCGGTTGAATGTACTTAAAAGACTGTTTGAATCAGCAACATAACTCAGTCAAGTGAAGTCAGTAACCAAAACAATATATCAAGACCGAGTATGGATACTTAGGCGCTATCTCACAATGCTCACGTCTTTAAAGTAAAGAGAAGCAGATGGCGACCTTTGTCACTTCCTGTGGCACACAGAACAACGCGTGCTGCTGATGTAGCAGCGCGGTTGGGCCGTACCACTTCCTGAGCGTACAATCACAACAAATAGCTTCCTGCATACATCAGACAGACAGCGATCCAGGAGTCTTCTGCTGAAAATTGTTATCGTAAGCTATTTATAAACTCAATTAGAACGCATTATAGATTAAAACCGTAGTGTTGGCAAATGGGAAATTAACAGTGGAGTCCCAGTAGACGTACCAGTAAAGTGAAATCTGCAAACATATTGACAAACAAACAATCTCATCTCTTTTCAATGCTACAGTAAATAACCTTTGCATTGAGTGGAGGCAGCTAAAACAGTTTGTACAGATTAAGGTCACACGAGGGCTATATCTGTGGGACAAAGAGCACAGTTGTGTCGATTACGTCATCCTTCCGTCGGCTGATAAAACTACAAAATCATTAGTGTGGCGTTAGTGTGAATAGATACCTTCCCTTTGCCTTGCCAAATTATCAGTAACTATTATGCTATGTTACATTTACACAATGTATGTTTACAAGCCATATTTGTCAGAAAAGGCGAGACTTGGTGGAAAAAAAGGATCTGAATTTTTGGCCAAGAGAATGTTTCTGAGCCAGATCTTGTCTAAATCTTTTTTTTCCCAAAATATCAAATGCCATGATGTACCGGTGGAAAATTAGGTAGAATAGGTTGCAGCACTTAATATATGAAGGTAGGCTTGGTCAGTTATTTCATATCACTATGACAATGTACATCTCATGTATATCTGATCATCAAATAGATAAATAGCCTTCATGAAATAACCACATTAAAAAAAAGCATAACTTTATTAACTCCCCTAACACATGTTTTAGGTATATTGACATGCAAGCAGACAAATACAATTTGAAATTATGTTTAACATGAGATCAGTATATACCATTTTGACAAAGTGGAATTCGACTGAAAGATGACTATCAAATAGAATTATTGGCCAGTCCTCCCTTATATAAGAGCATGATTTGATTTGGTGGGAGAAAAGGTACAATCATGAAATGTATCCAGATGAGATTATTATATTCAGACTCGCAGAATTTCAATATATAGGAAAGCAATATAGGTACTAAAAGGCAGATATTCCCTCCATGTTGTATTATATTGTCTCATATATTGTGCAATGGATCCAAAACCCTTAGAGAATCATGGCATCAATTGTAAAGTGACCACAATAGATATCTTAATGCGGCCTGCATCACACATAGCCACAACTATATATAAAAAAATGTCCAAGTGCAATACACGAGAGGTTTATAAAAAAGAAGTAACGGAATGCTTCACTAATCCCAAATCCCGAACTACTGATGGCGATTACGCAACTGCGCGACAAGGCTTGAAGTCATTCAAAAGCCATCTGCGGTCCGATCCTCCACTGGAACCCCGAGGCTGTGGTTGCGTTATCCAACTGGATACCTCTGACTTGACTGTATTCGTCACACAGTGGCCGTGTTGGTTATTAGTCGACGTGCATTTCTCAGTGCAACACCTCTCCAATCTCACCAAATCCAACAGAGGATGGCAGGAATACCGGCACTGCATTTGACCATCTAACGTCACCTGTCTCGAGAATAATGTGGCTTTTCCCACACCCGGGTGTTTCCTCATTAGTTTAAAAACACGGATAACGTTAGTTCTCGATACGGCTCTAGGGATAATATTAATACAAAACGAATAACGTTACGTCATAAGATACGAAATGCTTCGTCGGCCCAACAGACAATTTTTAAGTATGACACATGCATGTTATACGCATGTAACGACAGCACGTTAAACCACAACGCGGTTTGAAGGTGGTGGTGGTGCCGGTGCCCCGACACGTTGCCAGCAACTGGTACCATTAGCAGCCTCCGGCTACACCGGCTCACCCGACCTAGCCTGCTAACGCCAAGTGTCAGAGAAGTTCTCCGGCCAACACTGGAAGCTAACACGAGCTAGCGTCTTTGTCGTAGTCAAAACGTCAGCTCGCCGCGCTGAACGCCGTCACCTCGATGTGCCGCACCCCGCCCAAACTCCGCGAGGTGGAGGCAATGTCACAGGAGCTAAACTCACGCCGGAGACGCTCCCCCGACGCCGTACCTAGCGCTAGCGTTAGCGTTAGCCAGCGCTAGGTACGGCGCTAACGGCGGCTACGGTTGCCATATGTGACCGAGGCGTTACACCGCGCCCGAGCTTTAGGCCACCCGGTAACAGGATACTCACAGGATGCCAGAGCAGGAGGTGCAAACGAAGGAGCCCACGGTCATGTTGGCGTAGGTTGGGCCGCGCTGGTCGCAGTCAAAGCACTTTCTGTTGGGAGGCAAACTCGTCATTTCCCTCAGCATCTTTAGGTGCTTCTCCTCTTGTTTTCGTTTCGCACTGGCCGCCATGGTAAAGGTCACACCGCGGGATTACTAGAACCGAAGGCTGGAGGGTCCCGTAGAGTTTCACCGGTGCTTTTTTTTTAACGGTTGCCGGTCCGTGCGTGTTACAGAGAGGGAATGGGTGGGTGGCTCTGTTGTCAGGGGAGAGAGAGAGAGAGAGAGAGAGAGAGAGAGGGGGGGGGAGAGGGAGGGGGGGGCTTGCGTCTCCTCGAACGAAGACTTCGAGGCGTTGGATCGATAAAACTAACGGAACAAGATGGTTTCTGCCGTCGACTTCCGTCTTCGCGTGGATCCCGTTATTCCGCCAGCCGCCACGTTTTGGTCCATGCGCGTCTTGTATTCGTTATGTTTCAATGCCATTTTATATCCATTAATGTGGTTGATAGTTAGAATATTACTTGTAATTATACGATCATAGTTGTTTTGAAAACATTACTGTTAGTCAAGACCGCACGAAGTGGCTCGACCTAGACATTACGAAGGCTGGGAAGCGACATGAACTATCTTGCTCATTGAGATCACTTGGTTTTAAGGGCTGATGCACAGCCCGCTGCTATTCTCTTTACACAAGTGCCATCATGCGGTTAGTATTGTCACTGCAACAATATGGAGGGGGCCTGATAATAAGGGATGTGGAACTGAGGTGGTGTGTTTCTTCTGCCGTTTACGTTTTACATGCAAGGACATGAGAAAATCACAAGTACAACATTTATTTTTCATAAAACTATCGATGCTCAGCATGTTAGTTCTTTAGAGAAAAATGCACCATATGCAGGGAAAACACTGGTACATAAAGATGTGTACATTGAAAATGAGTAATTGAATTATAATTATAAACTAAAATTCTTAAAATCCTTAAGAACCTAAAGATTGAATTCAAGTACAATGCAAATATGCATGAACAAAGTAATTTTGTACATTTATTACTTTTTATTACAGTCACAGATTACCAAGTAAACCAAATGGCATTTATACAACCAGATATCCCGATCATTGTCTGCCATGGACTGCTGAACCAATAGGTCATCAGTCACTTTACTCTTGTAAAAATGTGATACCACTTTTAAAGGCTCAGATTTCTGTCTGAGAGTTATAGCCTGGATCTTACATCGTAGTCACATTGTACATGAACAGGTTTAATTTGCTCTCATTTTTATACACCTAAAGAAAACAACTTTGATAAATTGGACTGATCTCCAATAAAAAGGTAAATGGCAACATCATTTACCTTTCTCCCTACGATCGGTAGCAAGTCTGTAATCCACAAACGAGATGTGCTTTATCTCAAATAATCTCTTTAGTAGATTCATGCTACTTTCCGGTTCTAACTGCCCCGACCCCTGTCTATCAAGTTTTGGTATTTCATTAGTTGCTGCTGATTGATTGATTTAATGGCTGCTGATGTTGTTGTAGTGGAGAGAAATCAAGGGGTCTGCGGTTCTCGGTGTAGCCGTAGAGTATCCGGAGGGCCACACGAGCTGCCTCTTCCTCAGCTGCTGCAAGTGTCTCTCCTGGACCCTGAGCCAGAAGCTTCTGGTTGCTGATTTATCAAACACACACAACACAATTGTTTACTATTCATATTATAATCAAAACATGTAACCATCAGGTGTGTTATAAATTATCTTCATTTCACTTAACCCACAACCACAATCAATTACTGTTATTTGGGCAATTCATTTGGCGACCAGCATTCACATCAGCCGTACCTGTACAGGCCAACAAAGTATAGTGGCAGGACAGTACTGGCTCCAGCGGCCCTGATGAGGCGAGGCTCTGGCAGCGGAACGTTCCTCTCAGTAAGCTCCTCCACCAACAGTCCCATGGGGTTGACTACCTTCCACATATCAAACAGGTCCTTCCCGATCAGCTGAGGGCCCAGGAAATCCTTTTGAAGGGGGAGAAGAAAAAATATATGAAAAACCATACTGTTGTACAAACAGAGCAAACTCAAAGGTCTGAACGTAGACTAATGATACTTAGTACGCATTATTCTCTGCAGCAAGATTCTCACCCTGAGGAACAATCCAGTTTTCTCTGCTCCACTGCTCTCCAGTAGAGCTCCAACTACCGCCATGAACGTCGAATGAAGCACGTCGTCGGGAACAGGACACTCCGCACTCATGGCCAAGTCACCAACGCCAAGATTTCTCGCTACATAGGTCACAACTCCCGTACTGGCGAGGTGCCTGACGACGCTTTCCACCCCGTCGCTCGGCAGGATCGGGAAGCTGGCCCTGCACCAGTCGGTCAGGAAGCTTCTAGTGAAGCTCGCTCCCTTCTCACTGAGCTGAACATTATCTTCCAGAGCAAGGGCAGTGGACTCAGCTCCCACGCCTAGCCCCTGTCTCCTCTTGTGCTCCGCCTGCAGGTAACACGGATTGATGAAGGCCGTCTTCAGCACCTCAAGGGAGAAGTTCTCGTGGAGGCGGCTGCTGAACGCCTGAACCTCGGCGTGGTGATCCCAGTGAGGCTGTTGAGACCTGAAAGGATGTCAGACAGTTTACTCATCTTGAGTCGTGGCTTCATCCACAAAATTGTTTTTGTGCTATCTGAAGAGTGGTGTCTTTTCAGGATTGGGGGGCGCGGCCAGATTTGACCTCAACATGTGCATAGAAACCATGTTTACTAGCTTTAAAGACTGAACAGTCTGCATTGACAAGATGTGTGCTGCAATTGTGCTATCCTATAAGATAAGATTAATACACACGTTACCCAACATAACAATTACGCTACATTAATGGCCTTGGGATGCTCTCTATTCGACTCTTGTGTTAGCATCGTTAGCTAACGGTTAGCCTCACCGCGGGTTCGGTGGCGGAGGTCCTTCCAACTTTAACTTCTTGGCCATGAGGTATGTGTAGGCCTTCATCCATCGCTTTTTCTCTCTAACCTGAGATAATGACACGTTTCTGCAAACACGCTGACAGTGAATTCCTAATGTTAGGACACCACGATTTAGTATGTATCCGGACGCCATGTTGGCTACTGACACAGCGTGCAACCGCGTAAACGGTCCGACCAGGAACATCACGCAATATCCGGCAAAGGTCACAGTTCCTGTGTAACGACCGAATGTGCGTTACTATGGGAACAAACGTAAACATTAACTAACGGTAGTTAAAGGAGCTGACTTGCGGTTGAACTTTACGGGACAACACATCTTACGAACTGCTCGAAAACATCTCGCCGGATAATTTGACAATGTCAACTCCCGAAGCCCAGGAAAAGATGGAAGATGAAGTGGGGAGAGCGACCAAAAAGAAATGTGGAGTTGCAGTAATAACTTCCACTAGCAAAGATAAAGCTGAAGAAAGTAACAACAAACGGCAAAGCCCACTTCAAGAGGCACTCACACACTCAGGGCAACAAATGACGAAGAAGTTCCTGAAAAACCATTGTAAGCAGAATAACCTTTATTCAACACCACACCTGAACGACACACTGTACCTGCATTGCCAAGGTTTATCCGCCATTGAGAACCTAGAGGAGTACACAGGACTGAAGAGTCTTTGGCTGCAAAGCAATGGGCTTCGACGCATTGAGAATCTGGATGCCCAGACTGAACTGCGCTGCTTGTTCCTTCAGCACAACCTCATCTACAAGCTGGAAAACCTTGAACCACTGGAAAAGCTCTCCACCCTGAATGTCTCCAACAACTACATACGCACCATTGAGAACATCTCCCGCTTCCCTCACTTGAGCACTCTGCAGATAGCCCACAACAAGCTGGAGACCGTGGGAGACGTCGAGCACCTGAGCCAGTGTCTGGCCATCAGCGTGCTGGACATGTCTCACAACCTGTTAAACGACCCCGAGATCCTCTGGGTACTTGAAGCCATGCCGGATCTGCGTGTGCTCAATCTAGTTGGAAACGAGGTGGTGAGAAAAATCCCAAACTACAGGAAGACCACGATCGTGCGTCTCAAGCAGCTCACCTACCTGGACGATCGCCCCGTGTTCGCCAAAGACAGGGCATGTGCAGAGGCCTGGGCGGTGGGGGGCCTGGAAGGGGAGCGCAAAGAGAGGGTGCGATGGGAGACCCGAGAGAGGAAGAAAATTGAGGACAGTTTAGATGCCATGGCAGAGATTCGGAAGGCCGCCTGGGAGAGACGACGCCTTCGAGAACTGCAGCAGACAGGTGAACCCTTTTACTGGTGCGCACACTGAATGTGTGTGTGTTTTTTTTTTTCAACACCTGTGTACAATCTGTTCTGTTTCAGGTGCCGAGGCTTTCACCACTACAGAGACTCCATGTGAGGAAAATGACACCCGGTCTCTGACTTCACCCAACGGAGAGAAGATCCAATCCTTTGCGAGGGACTGCCTGGAGGCCCACGAGGGGCTCCTCCACAGCCAATCCACACAGGGATCCTGCTGTGGAAATCTGGAGGCAGAGCAGCCAGGTCGCGATTTCCAGAGGGATCCGCTAGAGAAAGACGACCAGGAAGAGTCGCAGCTAGAGCCACCTGTTATGGAAGAGGTGGTGAATCAAGAGCACTCAGCGGGAGAACAAGAGAGGGCTCCGGGAAAGATGCTCGATAGGGAAAAAGCACAAGATGACAAACAACAACAAAAGAGAATCCAGATTGTTAAAAGTGAAGCGGTGAACATGAGCGAGCCGGGCGACAGGAAACAGCCTCCTCGTCTCTGGGCCGGTCCTCCCAAAGCTGACGGGTCGGTACCGGCACACGGTCCCGGAGCGCTGGTCACAGAGCTGGAGGAACCCGACCAGCTGGAAACCATCCAGCTGCCCCTGCACCGCCCGCTGCGTATTGATGACCTGCCCGACCTGGAGGACGTGGACACCTTCTCGGCAACGTTCTCTCCTCAGAGAGTTTACAGACCTATGATAGAGGTCATATCCGGAGGCAGTGACGAGGAGAGTCCAAACGGGATTCAGAACGAAGGCGTCCCGACCGTTGGGTCAGATAAAATGTCTGTGTTTTTAATGGGCGAGTGCAGCAAATCAGCTGTGGGGCGAAGCAGTTCCCCATCATTGGTGTATCCAGAAGACAAGGAGGCTCTTGATACCCTTATTTTTGAGCCAGTGGGAAATTCCAAACTAAACCACACATCTTCTCCACCCCGGTGCCTGATTGAGGAGCTTGAATGATGAAAATAATAAAATTCAGGTTTTATTTTTGATCTGTTGTTTTTTTTTCATATTATATTTGGATAACACAGATGTCAAGATTCTAATTATTCTTTAATCAGTTGCACAGACTATACCGAGCATCTAAAAGACTAACAAGCCAAACCTGCAGTAGTTATGAAAAATAAACTGGGGTTCAGCAGAAATCATGACAAAAAAATAAATCCAAAAATAGAAAAAGCCTTCAGCCAAATATTAAAGAGAAAATCTTTCTTCAGGTAAAAGCAAGATGATGATCATGTTTCACACCATGCAAAAAAACACGACAACACTTCATATGTATGGTTTTAGTAAATACTTACAATACTAACATTTCCTTATTCAAGTCACATATTACTCTTTCCCCAATAAATATTCAACATGTCACATCTCCACACTGCAGCTCCGTTTTGGTAAACTATGCTTTACTTTATATCCAGATGACTTCAATCCAAAACTCTTGAGTGACAGACAAATATTTACAACAAGTCATGCTTAGCGTTGAGGAAGAAGGTTTGTAATAAAAAGAAAAAAAATGTGAGACAGGAGGAAATAAGAGTAAAAAAATAAAACTTTACATGTATTATTGAATCAACTAAATCATATAATAAGCCCTGTAGTTAACCGGCCTTGTACACGCGTTACAAGGTCTTCCTCACAGGGGGGCAGAGTGCAGCGGTGAACTAACATTTGACACAGAATAAGGGATAGTACGTTCTTCCGTCACGTTGATGCCAGCAATACTTTCAATCAACGTCGCAACCACACCCAGGTGTTGACGAGCCAGAAAGCTACGGTGACCGAGTACAGGATCATCTCTCGCTTCGTTCGCTCCTTGTTCTCTTCCTCCAAGTGCTGGAGCCTTCGGTTCAACTTGATGAGCTGCGGAGGGATCGGTGACAAGCGCGTTTCGTCAGTGGCGGAGATTCCGCATTCAGCCCCGAAACGGAGACGCCTGACGCCAACTAACCTGCCGCCGAAGCGTCGTTGCATCCACCACGGTCATGTCGTCGGGCCCCGCGTCCAGCGTGGCTTCATACGTTGAAAGTGCGAGCCTGGAGAAGAGGACAGTCAGTTTGAGAATCAAGTCAACCACACAAGAGTGTATTATTTACCTAGAGTTTCTGGTATATCGCAGAGTTAACAATGCTAATTTGAATACATTTTTCTACTAGGTATAAATCTTGTTTTTCTTGACCCCGAAATGAGAATGAATGGTAGGACAAGATGAGGAAAAAGGACAAAGGATCAGAATGAAGGTGAAGTGCCAGGTGAAGTTACCTGGAGTCATGCGGGGGGTTGGAGCTCGAGGCCGCCCCCCCTCGCAGGGATGGTTTGCTATAGAGGTGGGGAAAGACAGGGTCGGGAGAAGGGAAAATAAGAGAGATAGAGCAACATAAACCGATGCCTTGCATCCCACCACTAACCCTTAGCCGTTAAGACACCTTATTAGACACTTTCATTGAAGTGTTTTCAGATCAGATAACAGATCACAATGTTTTTAATGCTTTGGTTTGCAGACACCTCTTCCCGTCTAAGTGTTAAGGAGAGTTTTATTCATCAAACTTTTAAAATGAACATTCCTTTCACTCTGCTTTTGTCATATTCCTTCCCAAGGAGGGGCAAAGCTTCAAAACTTCTAAGAGTGTTAAAACCTTAAATAAAATGTGCAAGATGAAACGTGTATGTGACTATTTACATTCATGTGCTGTGGGGTTTGATTATTGTTTTTCCTGATGTAAAGCGGATCGCTGCCTTTGCAAAAGCAAATCTAAATTCAAGTCCACAAGGCCGAGAGCGACCTCAACAAGTGGTTCGACTCCTACCAAACCCTTTACATTATGATTAATACATGCTGTATTAATATTGTTACATATTAGGCATGTGATGCCTCAATCTACAATACAAACACTTACAACATAACCAAGGGCCAAAACAATATTAAGGAACAACACGCCTTCCTGTATAGACAACTCAAAGTAGATTTAATGAGACGTTGAGGAAGTCAAAACAACAACCACCAGTCAGTACGGAGTGCTGCAGGGATGATGCATTTGTTTGGGCCAACCAGGACGTTGGTGTTGCACTGGTTCCCTTGAGCAAATGCCAATGGGACTTATTATTATTATTGGATTTTGTTTATGATGCGTGAACGTTTTATTCTGCCAGATAATCTGAACACAACTTTTACGACATTAAGACTACGCACACAAACACACAAAATCAGGCAGTGTGACTTCACGTCACCACCGCCGACCCGAAGGCGGCCTGGCGCACGGCGTGAAGACGTGGACTAGTCTCATTTAGCCACTTAAGCAACCGCCTTTTTTAAAGACACGTCAAAGTAGTGACTGAAGCAAATCTCTCACTTGGGTTAAATCATCTCAGGCTTCACAACAAAACCCAATTAAAAGAAAAACTATATTAATCAAGACGAGGGAACCGGCAGTGCAAAAGCGCCAACTTATCTTGGGGCCTGAGGACTCATACCTGCAGCACTCTCTCGCCCTATCTGATCGATATCTAGTGCGCCACGTTTTTATTGAGGCAGAAAACGGCCGGATGATTGAGAGGTCACCTGCGAGGGTTCTCGTCCAAGACCTCCAGGACCTGCTGGTAGGCCCGACGTGTCGTGGACTGGAGGAAAGATAAAACCCCGCTAGGGCTGTACAGGCTGTGTTCTTCTTCGGTCGCGGTGAGAGTGGGGCAAGGGTGGACAGTGGCTGGGGGGGACGGGGCCGGACTGCCCAATGCCCACCATTAAGAGCAGCCAATTCAGTGGACAGGGGAAGAACAAGACAACAGAGGAAAGGAAAGGAAGGAGGAAGGAGAAGGAGAGGGAGAGAAATAAGGAAAATAAACTGTCCTCAACTTCACTTTCAACTGAGTGAAAGAGATCAGAAAGTAATGTTGCAGTAATAGCATTTAACCTGCCAACCACTCACACTGTGAGACCCGGTGGTTTGCTAACATATAACAACCAACAAAAAACAGAAACAGAGATAAACTAAAGCCACTGGCAATATAATGATTCCAATTATGATGAGCTCACTCCAGACCAGGATCGTGTTCTGGTAGGGACCAAGGACGTCACATGCATTTGATGATCGGGACATGACGGTTATTAAGCTGCATAACCACACAATTGTTAATATGTGCAAAAGCCAAAACCCCAAAAGGTTCCCCCCCAATGAAGCTACAGTACAAACGGTAAAATAGTATAAATGGTATTCTATTGGGCTATCTTTTCAAAGGTTGTTGAAAGGCAAGTGTGGTCTTCAAGTAGGTTTAAAGACTTCATCCATCCATTATCTGTAAGCGCTTATCCTACTCAGGGTAGCAGCAGAGGAGGAGGATGGGGAGGGGGGGCTGAAGCCGATTCCCAGCTGACATTGGGCAAAGGAAGGGCGCAGCCTGGACAGCGCCTCTGACTATTGCAGGCAACAGTTTATACACGTATTAGTTTTACAGTAATTCCTGAAAAAATGTCTATACTGTAAATTATTAAATCAAAAAAGTAGTACCAAAATTATTTAGATCACAGTGTTAATAGGTTAGTCCCACTGAAAAAACTGCAATGCTGAAGGCTACAAAGCAGGAAAACGGCAAACCACAGACAACCAGCTACGCCACAAAGACACAGGGACACAGAAAACACAGAACCAAAAGAAAGATGCAACTGCATGCGTATAGATGGAGCGGATACCAAGCAAATGATGGCATATCCAGACCAATACTCACGCAGACTCGTTGCGCATCAGCTGACTGTTCTGACGGGCAGCTGCGTTCTCACTGGCTGAACGTTCCCGGCGTACTCGTGTCTGAGGCTGCAACTATAGAAGATTATGACGGATTTATTCATGTTAAACCATGAAAATTCTTTAAATCATAAGTAAATCTTGTAAAAGACTATTTATTGCTGATTGCTTACCATCTCCTCACTGTCTGGAGCTGCCTGCTGCTCCTCTTCTAGAAAGTCCAAGGGTCGGTCACTGAGGGTGAGGACTCTGGGTGGAGTCTTGAGTGAAAGGGATTCTAGTGGTGTGGACTGGATTAGGTCCAGGTCTCTGGGTCTGGGGTACTGTGGGTCATTACTGTCTCCTGACAAACAAAGGAAGGAGTGAATTAGAGATTGATTATTATTTCCTACTTCATTCGGTGGAAACAATTAGGATTCTAGCGTAATAGAAGAAGAAGGAACTAGGATTCGAATGCTGAGGTTGAATAATGGCGGCACTTTTAGTTTCAGTTCCATTCATATTAAACAAGACTTTGTCCCAATGCTTTACAGCATACTGACCCGAAATCACAATTCTCTCTGGCACTTGCATTATGACACTGCGGGGCACCTCCTGAGATCCAAGATTAGGGTCCTCGCGGCCTTGAGGAGCCACTTTGAGCATCTCAGGGATGCGCATCCTCTGGCTGATTCCTTCGGTGTAGTCCAGCTCATACTGGATACGATTCATCTCTGCCATCTCCGCCATGGGGGAAGGGAACGCTGCCCCGTTCATTTCACTGTGAGGAAGGATTTGTTCAGCAACACAGAACTAATTTTTTAGCACAAAAAAAAGGTCCCAAGGGGGGAACATGCCAACGTGAGAGATCCATGTGTTCTTATTGTTCCAGTAACGGGTCATGGAGCACACCTGCAGGCACATCCAATTAAACTAGATAAGAATCTCTCAAATGATCCTTTCAGAATAAACTGGTGCAGCTGATGAGCTTCGGGCAAGAGTAAGAGATGGAAATTGTGTCGTGACACGATCATAAGACAACTTGAGACTTGAGATAAGGTGGCGTCTGACTTTGAACACGTACACAACGGGAGGCTCTACCCACCAACCAGCGTTGACTGTTGACAGTATTCAACTAATAGCTTGTTTGAACCGTTTCTAACCGTCAATGCTAAAGTGATGCTAACATCAACAAAGGTGCAACGCTTAATAAAGACGCGGACGGTTATTTAGGCGGCATAATACAGTGAATACAACATAAGCAGTAGTTTAACTTAGTAAACTGGAAAATGTCCAGCTCTGACGTTAATATTTAAAGTAACTGCTGGAAGATCTATGGCAAGTTAAGTGACGTTAATACATCACCGAGGCTAAGGTGGGTTTTGGTCGGAGAGCTAACGTTCGACAACACGTTATCGCCATTTCAAGCTAGCGGGGTAGTTACGGTTTCTTACCGTTTTGTTTGCTGCTACGGATATCCAACCTTTCCGGTAAGTTAGTAACGTTCTTGATCAAATTTAAAAGGAAAGAGAGACGTCTAAATACAATTTATTCGGTACCGTTAAGTACCAGTATTGGACATTTCGTAGCTGTCATGCATCTCTAGTGTTGACACGAGAAGCGCCTCCTCTCTTCTTCCGCTGTCTGTCCTTCAAAGAGGAAGCGTCAGAGCTCAGGCGGAAGTGACGTCGCTACGTCGACGCACCTTGCTCCAAATTCATTGGTTTTAAACCAGTAGGGGAGTGTTTGCAATTTAATATCAACAATATGCAATACGCAATATGCAACTTTTCTTTTACTGTAACTGTCTTATATATTTTTAATTGGTCATCAACCAAAAATGTTTATATAGTACATGTTCCAGTTTTTTGTTTGTATTGTTACATTGCACACCGAAAGCTCTGCTTTTCATCGTCCCGATCTCTCAATTTGCTGTTTCACATTAATTTAATAAATTGTATTCGTTGTGAATTGCTTTCTTTGAGTTATTTAACTACTTGAGCCAGTTTATTCAAAATAGTTAATTCACTCCCATTTCCATCATCCCGAAATACAACATATTTGGATAATATCTGGCAAACTTTCAGGTAGTGTTTTTATTCCAAGGATAACATGAAACGTGTCTGGGTATTCTAACACTGAGTGCACAGGTCAATGTCAAAGGTTTTTCTTTTTTTTTGGAGGTGGCCCCTAAGTGACTGTGGGTGGTGCGTTTACTCGGAGCCATTCAAAGGTTTAGATGGACGTGAAACAAGTCGTAGCTCTGCTTCAACAGAGAAAGGGAAACCACTTCTGGATCTCGGGAAATATCCAAGAAACCAAACATTAACCTGAGTCATGTCTCAAGGCGGACTTCCATACCTGCCAGGATAGTCTTCATTTGATGGACGCACAAGCCGCGCCGATTGAGTACTTCTCTCGTGTCCGTAAATGGCTGCAACTATGTTCCCGGATATTTTGTGTGTGCTATTATTCAGCACTTTGCACATCGCATCGTCTTTAGAGCTGCAACCAGGCATGTAAGTTACACTTTATGATTCATATAACTTCCCGTTTTTAATATGATTAGCACTTCACTTGTATTGAATGGTCAGGTGAGTGAGAGTTTTACCCATATGTGCTTTAAAATAAGACTGAAACAACGCATTATAGTCTATATAGATATATTAGTACTTTTGCCTTTTAACTAATACATTTTAATATATTCTATTTTCTGTTTTGAAAATGATTTATCTTGTGTGTCATCCTGTTACGTTGTGGTTTATTCTCATCAATGACCACTAGGCGTCGCTCTTTCAGGTCCCCTAAAAGGATGTATATGTTTTTGTTGTGACGAGCTTCTGCAAAATAACTTCCAATCGGCTGCGATGTTTCTTTGTAAACTCCTCTACCAGAGTTTTCTTGATTTTATTAGACTTTTCTGGACATGATTGAAAGAATCGTTCTCACTACAGCAGAAACTCTAATTAACTTCAGGCTGCTGTGTATTGAAGCCACATGGTTGGAGGAGAACATCTCTGGACAGTTTGTTTAGGATATCTGCGTTTGGATTGGGTCTGCTTCTGAAGTGCTGTGCAGTTCAAGCATGTGTGCTACCACTGGGCTTCACGCATCCAGCCACATTACATGCAAACAATTTTGGAGGGAAAAAAAAATGAATTCCCTGTGGAAGTTAAGTGGTTGTTTATGACGTGCCGCATGGGGTCCTGCGGACTCGTTGTTTTTTCTGGACCTTAATACAAGCACATTTCACCAAACAGGAAGCTGTATAATTATGTCTGTGATGAGCTGAAGTCCATGCGACTGAACACGTGTAGAGCATGTGGGGTTCCATGTTTGTTTGCACACATACATTAGCTCTGCAGCAGACCCACACCAGTACAGCCCACCTCTAAACCCAGTCAGCATGGAGCCACATACAAATGACTATATTTCTTTCTTTCTGCATGCACCTCATTCCTGTTTGCATTACACTCAGAGGCATTACATACATCTGTATTAAAAGTAATGTGATCCTCACTGCCTTAGCAGCTTAGCAGGTTCATCTTTTGCTTTTGCACCTTTACCTCCACACCACATGCTCTGCTGAAATTGCTGACCTGCCCACTACATTTTATGGTTGCGTTATTAAACTTTCATTTAATATAATTATTCTGTTATATTTAAAGTAAATATCTCGCCACATTTTTTGAGCCATTGTGTTTATACTTTCTCGTTTTGTATTTTTTTCATACGCAGGCCAAATGTTTGTGCTGACCAGGAGATGTCCATGATGGGGGCCCGTCAGCCTTGTGTCCAGGCTTTTTCCCGTATGATTAAAGTGTGGAAGCAGGGATGCACCAACCACAGATGGTGTACAAGCTACGAGAGAAGGTGACACCTCAATGCACAAACCTGTTGTAATATCTGCTTTTACGTATATTTTTAAACATATATTATAATTTACAGAAAAACCTGTGCCAAAAATGTATAATTCTATTTTTCAGGACATCTTACTACACGGTGTACCGGCAGGTGTACAGTGCGGATCTACGCACAGTTTATAAGTGCTGCCCCGGCTGGACTCAGGAGGGTGAAGAAATGGGCTGTCTGCACAGTGAGTAATGGCATTAAACAAACATATGTACATATGGCATTATACAAACATGCTGCATGTATCACAAAGGGATAGATTTTACGTTGTTATGAAACCGTTGTGTATTTATTTGTTATTTGTTAACATAGCTGAGCAGAGATCTCCATCTACATGAAAATATGTGGCATATGATATGTGGTCTCCACAGGGCTTTGTGGTGTCAATACATGTTTCAATGGAGGCCAATGTGCAAAGACCGAAGACCGGATGTGCCAATGTCCACTGGGCTTTAAAGGGACGCGATGCCAATATGGTGAGTTAGAAAAAGTTGGCCATGTTCATAAACCTTCAGGTTCCACGCCTCACCCTTCATGTTTGGTGCGTAACAAGCTGAGTGCAGCTTTGTGAAGAAACAAACCGACCTACCCTTCACAACACGATGTCAAGGCTCTAACAGGCCCAGTCAACAGAGCGAGTCCGTTGCTCCGCTGTGATTGGACGAGGCGGCTCTGTGGGGTCTCCGGGTAGTTAAAGGTAGAAGGACGTGCTTTCTGGGATCAATGGTTTCCTTTGAAGACTACCAGCCTGGAGTGCTGTGGCCAACCCAGCTGAGGCTCCTCACTATAAAACCTGTATGGCAGTACATCCAGATGGTAATGGTAACATTTTTTTTAAAACATACGTATTGAGGACACGGAAATACGCTTATTGACATTCGGATTACCTGTACAAAAGTAAACGAGGCCAAAAGCAGCAGAAAGCATAAAGACAGGAAATGCTTGTCTCTTTTGAACAGTAGCAGAATCCAGCAAGCAGCAGCTCCAAGGCTCACTAATTAACACCGTGGAGCTCAATGACAATTTGCCTTTTTTACGAGGGTGCCAGACTCTATCCCGCCTGGGAGCAGTTACTCCTGCAGTCTCCATTAGTCCACTGGCAACTGCAAGGAAGGTTTCTTTTTTTTTTAAACCAGTGGAATAAGTCAGATAGATAGAAGATATTTCTGTGTTGAAGACAAACAAAGTGTGTTTTGTCACCTCAGACCGTAATCACCTCAAGCTCCTCAATATGCTAATTCGACCTCCAGTGTCGACCCTCAGAGGGGGAGCCTGGCGTCCGTCATCGTTTAAAGGGTGAACCCTTCTAAGAGGTTTCCTCTGTTGTCTGTTTGGTTCTACTGTCCAAACCCCTGCGGCCGACGTCAACGCGCTAAACAGGAGCATGTTTGTTAATGTTTTTTCAGGGGGGGGGGGGGGGGGGTGACAGGGACGTGTCGCTGTTTGTTTGTCGAAGGCAGCTCTGCAGTGCGTTTGTTTTGGCTCTTTGGTTTTCACACGTTGGAGTGGCAATAAGGAACTGATTGAGACGTGTGATCCAACCCCTCTTCCTCTAGGGGCTCTCTCCCTTTCCCACACTTCCCGCTGCCGTCGAAGTCGCCGTTTTTCCTTATCACATCTCTTGAGACAGATTTATCCTCCCCCTGCCAGAATCATTGTGTAAGGAGAGAGTCAGCCGAGCTCCTGTTCTCACGGAACATGTGCTTGGTGCAGAGACACGACTGGTGATCCTGGGTTTCAGGGGTACGCTTTGAGTCCAAGTGTTTTAGAGGTTGTTTTTTTTCTAATTCTGTCATCATAAAAAGTACATATGCAAGATACATTTTCAACGTGGATGAATGTGGTGCACGCTGAGCAACCAGGGTTCCACCAGGGAATCCTCTCCGTTATTGGATTTGCCTTGTGAGCTCTGACATTGCACAGTGACAGACTTTAGTACTGTCCTCTGCGCCGTTCACGGTGGAGAACAAGCAGATACAGTAGAGAGAGAGAGAGAGAGGAATGTTGACCCCGCTAACACCAGCAGGACTTGAAGATGATTCCCAAGGCTTCTTCGGATGCTTTATGGGGGTTTGCCTCATATGCGTGTATCCTTTCCTCCTGCATGCAAAGCCTGTAAAAGCGTGCAAGAGCATCTCTGCCTGGTGTCTGCCTCGACCATGGTTGATTTCCTGGGTGTCCGTCAACTTGCCGATGACTCGTATGTGAAGGATGGTGCTCATAGTGACGGATCCGCAGAGAGTTTGGAGGCTTATAGCTCATTTTCAAATCTTCTATTACCCTAGTTTCTATTCCCGGCATACAGAGAAAAAGCTGTAAAACCTACTTTGGACTTCCCAGCTCTAAATATGAAAATGCTCAGCTATTAGCTGGTGAACATAGTGGAGTAGATAATGAGACAGTTTGTGGAGCTTAAAGCTACAAAAGGGAATATTGGTTATTTTAGACTTATTGGTCTACTTCACTCCAAATGAATACCGGTGTCTTTCTGTAACAGCTGGAAGTATAAATGCGAAATGGGAGTTTTTCTTGTCACCTCAAAAGGTGAAAATATATGAATGTTTTTCCAACAGCTTTTTTTTTTATGTCCCCAGTGTCAATAACTCACGTACTACCAGTCAAATGTGTGTCCTTCTGAGGTGGATGAAACATTATGCTTGACCAGAACTGCAATTAAAGAGATCAAATGTGGTCAATCCTATTTTTTTTATGGAAGCGGCAGATTATCACTCACTATTGATATCAGCGTTTATGGGTCTTTCAGGAGAAGGAGAGTTTATACCTCCCCCCCCCCCTTTCTTTTCAGCACTCCATGTCGAACGCCTGCTTGAACGTCGCTCTCCTTGCTATCGTTGCCGTATCGCGCTGGTGGAGCCCCCATTGTGCGTCGCGGGGGGGCCGGGCGCTCACCTGCTTCCAATCTCTGATCTGAGACAGAAGGCGGTTGACATCAAGGCCTGCTGCGGCGTGGTCACTGCGGGGCCATAAGCGGCCTGGACGCAGCCCAAGCATTGTGCCCGAGACACGCTGTGGTACTTTCATTTTACTCCTGTTTCTGAATGCCCCTCGGTCTCACTCTATTAAGGCCTGGACTGGGCTTAGCTTTGGTTAAAAGGATGCACGGGTCTGCATGACATTAAGAGTGTGAGGGCAGAAACCATCTGGTTTTCAGAGCACTTTATAGGGCAATGATCATGGACATTTCCTAAGACTGGATGCAGTTTAACTAGAGGTTTTAATGAGACAGCTAGGAATGTAGGCAGACATTGGGGGGAGGTAACAGTAGAGGTATTAGACACAAGAAGTCATTACGTAATGATAACACTATTTCTTTCCAACATGCACACACATACATACACCTCCCATGCTTAAACAGAATTACGTTTTTAAGAAATTATTTATTGTCATGTTTTGACAGAACAGCAGAAAGCGTAACAATTGTCTCATTCACATTTTTCGCTCTTCACTTGAAGACATGAACTCGAGTGATTAATCCCCAGGACCCTGAGATGTCTCCCGTGTTCCCAGTTAGATTAAACACACCTGTGCATCTGTGTGTCCATAAATGTAAACTTTAACCAATTAGACAGAGTTCATCTGTATCTCCTTTACAGTAGAGCTGCTCTTAAATCTTTTGGTAGTGTTAGCTTACTGGAGGACATAAATTAGCCATTCTTCATAAATTGCCTGCATTAAATTAGGTAATTATGATTTAAACTCAACGTGTAATGGTTTTAGTACAACAGCAGCCATCTTTGACCGGATCAGCTTGTAGTAGAAGGAGGGGATTAAAACACTGTGGAAAAAGATGCTGACTCAGCTCTTCATTTAACATCTTGCTGTGCTGAATTGAGGGCAAGAGGAGGGGCTTTTGTACGGGTTTTTGTCCAGGTTCTAATTAAGCAAATCTAAGTTTCCTTTATTAACTTTTTCTCTGTTCTCCCAAAAATATAGGTGCTTTAGAAGTGCTTTTGAATATGGCTTTATCATAGTCAAAGAATATCTAATATAATGTGCTCCTTTATGGATTCCCAGCCAGTGTTTGATGTCCTTCATTTGAACGCTTTCACATGATATTTCACTGGCAGGACTTCTTCTGCTCTGAACCTTAGAGCCTGTGAATGAATTCAATTTCATCTGTTTAAATCCTGGAAGTAAATAAACTCAAAAACCCAGTCAGAAAAAAAATATTTAATTACACAAATGTAATACATATAGTAGAGATATGTTTTCCTCTCCTGGGAAACAAAAGGAATACTTAAAGATCATTTTTGGTGCAACGTAAGGTATGAAAAACAGGACGTGAAAAATGATGTCTCTGTTACTCCTTACGTTGTTTTCACAACTTCAGGGAACAATGATGTCTTTTACAGGTCTGGAATGATCCACCATGCATAGTTTGATTCTTCTTCCAGTCTTTCCACCCACTATGTTCCACTGTGGAGGTCCAGGTCTATTATAAGCCTTCTGTTTTGAGTAAGAGGAACCAATCAAACAAATGTTTTCCTCAGTATTTCTAAGACTGTTAGACAAATCAATCGGACTGTGATAAGTCTAGGCTAAATCCTTGTCAGCGAATGAGGTATAAAGCTTATATAAGATATATACGCTTGCTTGGAATAAAATCCGTGCACCAAAACTCTCTTCCTCTTAACACAGTTGAATCCCGGAGAATGGACACTAATCTAAAGGCAGTGAACAGATTAGAGGGACATAATTGCGTCAAAACTCTGCTGCAGATTAGGTTTCATAAATATATGATGGAAACCATATAAACTGTAGACTGTTTTCTTTGGACAAACAGAACTAAGCAAATACATTGTGATATTACTCAAGAAAACTATTTATGGTAATTATCACCTGTTGAAACCTGACTTAAAAGCCGCTGCAGCTTCTGGCAGAGTATATCAGACCTAGCAGCGATGGAGACTCAAGCCTACATTTAAGTGTTAGTTCAAGAGTACGTAAAGGCCACCAACGCCTGTTTTGAGGATCATTTGATATATCGTAATGTAGACAAACGTTTCCTCTGGAATGTAAAAGGCCAGCTGTCTCATTGTTTCATATCTCAGGTCTCCCAATAACTGTCTTGATGCATGAATCATGTGCCAACTTGGAGGTAGCGACACGGCACGGGGACAGCCGGGGCTCTACATGTGCTACATGCTTAGCCTAGCTATCAGAGGAAGAAGCTCATTAAAGTTGTTTGCTAGGTTAATGCAGAGCGTGTTAGAGCTAATGGTGTGTGTGATTGACCATGTGCTCCCAAAGCTCACTGTGAGATTCCTATGGCAGCAGTGGAGAAAGCTAAGAACTTGTCTCTGCCCATGTAGCGTTAGCATCAGGGAAACAAGGGAGGGCCCTGCTAGGGATCCATCTTCCTCACTTCCTCCCTGGACCCATATTGCTGCTGGTTGGCTACAGAAAAAAAGGGAGTCAATATGATTATTACTTTGTGGAGCAGCTTTGCAGTCAGTCTTTGCTCTTTTGGAAATATGCTATGTTCTACTTTAGCAGGCACCTTTAGGATGCATTACCTTGGGAACTAGATAATGGTCACATTTGTGACACTGTAACTTTAAATAAGTCTCGTCCAAGGTTTAAATGCTTTTCTACCATCAAAGTGAAAAAAATAAGATCTGTCCTGCTTTGTTGCTGTGAAAAGACAACGCACTGAACATAAGGCATTTAAATCTTCAGCCCTGTTTCATTCCTGCAGTGGTACACATTTTCTCTCCCCTCTGCTGGTCAACCAAGGAGGATGGCTTCTCCAGATTTAGAAGTTGACGGATGCTTTCAAGGAGATACAGGGCAAAAAGTTCAACTTTAAGGACATGTGTTTTCTTTCAAAACGCATGTGATCATTAATAACTTCAATCAAGGTTCAACTCACTCGACGGGTTGTGAAAACTTAAGGCGTCGTCATCATTACCAGAGCAGACTAATTAGAATACCACCAGACATCTCGTGTCCACAGTAAATCATGTTGTTCTCCGTTATTCATCAGTTCAGATCGACTGCAATTGTCTTTGTTACTACTAATTGACCATACCCAATAATTCACCAAAGTGCAGTGATCACTGCAGCTCTGTTTGATCTGCTGATTGAAAATCGCCCTCACTAATGAAGTTATGCACATCAGTTTGTGAACCCGGATCCAATGATTCAAGATGTCTGATTACAAGAACAGAACAGCGCCCGTTTAGGATGAATTTTGCAAGAAGAGGTAAATGTAAAACAGATGAGATTCTTGGGAAAAGTGCCATAAGACACTAGCGCTGTGTTTCTTCACTCTGTCATTCTGTGCTTGAATGAGGACCCAATGACAACTGGTATTCTTCCTCAGTGTTCAAGGCCTTGATTGATTGTATCCTTTTCTCCAGCAAGCTGTCCATGTCATTCAATGCAACATCTTGAGCACAATCCGACCTTTGTTCTCTCTGTATTCACTAGCGAGCTGATTGTTGAGGCTCACTTTCCTCTCTGTGACGGGTTCCTTAAAGCTCCTCTGCTGTCTAAGAACGACCTTTGACCTTTATTCTGGTTCACAGGATCTCGTGCTTCTTCCAAAGCCCTTGATGGACCTTTCCTTCCTCTGCTAAAGTAACCAGAACACGTCTTCTGTCAAAGTAGCAACCTAATGTCTCAAGATAAGAAAATAAAATATCAAGTATTTACTAAATGCAGTAATTTAATCTTTCCTGCTACATTATCATATGTACCGCTTTGGTTCATTTAATAAGTAAATAGTGCAAAGTACAATATTGTTTTCAGGTGAATGATTGAACTTGCAATATCAATTAGTTGTGGTATGATTTTTAGACGTGTGCTAAGCTGCGTTCTTTTTCCGTGCCAATTGGTTACAATAGAAATGTGGGAATAGAGATTTACAAAATACAGGAAATACAAATCATTCCAGCCAGAGACTCAATTTCCACTCGGTGAGTAAAAAAAACGTAAATCTCTTCGGGCCAGAACCCTCCACATTCATTAAAGAGCGTTGAGAGACAAGTCAGGCCTGCTCATGCAGTTATTGATCTGGACTTTCTTTGCCTGATGTTTTTAACACGGGAGAGCGAATGGACACGTGGTGGAAGATTTGTTGAATAAGTTGATGTTAGAGTACTCCAAAACAGTATGCAGGAAGCCTGCTGGTCCACGGAGACATTGGACATGGGAGGTGCTTTACTGTAGAGGACATGAATCAATAACACCTGATGAGATAAGCAGCAATCGGGACTCGGTGGCCGATGTTTGTCGAGGACACAAGAACATTCAAGCAGATGTTCTGTTTTCTCCTTAGCTTGAGGGGAAACCATTATCCCCACCATCTCACCAGTATCAGCGGACCGACACTTTCCACTATGAAAGATATGATAATATTAAGAAGTTCAATGTAAGACAGCACAAATAAACTGTGATGGAGATTGAAGTGAGTGCTCCGTGTCATGTACCCTTTCAGTGCGTACAGGAACATGTTGCACTTGCTCTTACCTTCCAATCTAGATAATTATTCATAATGAATGTAGTATTGAGGAAAGCACTCTTTGACCCCTTTCTGCAGGCATCAGATGTCTCTCCTGGAGTACAATAAGTAAATAAGGAAAAAACCTGGGAACCATTTCACCCTCAGTGAAATGCTGATTTTCTTTCTCCTGAAAAGTACTTTATTTGTTTTGTCGACTCCGCATTATGTGGGTAAAAATCCTTTTCTTCCAGATGTTAACGAATGTGAAGTGGAGGAAGGCGGCTGTGAGGAGTTCTGTTGCAACACGATCGGCAGCTACTACTGCAAGTGTCCCGAAGGCAGTCGACTGGGGCCCGATGGCAAGGCATGTCATGGTAAGAGCCGGCATGCCACCTGCCTAAAAGGACTATTAACGCCTGTGTAATGCACCAAATGCGTCGCTTTGAGTTGAGACATGGGCCCATATGATGGTGCAGAAATGTTGGGTCATTCAATGTGAAATCTCCTCCCTAAATTGGCCTACTTAAGACCCACTTTAAAGGCCAGACTACAGGCTTTAAATGGCTAAACCTTTTCTCATGAGCTTCTGTTCTCAGACAGCAGGCTTTCTCAGTTTGGCCGTATCATCTGACCGAAATATGCTGCGTTAGAGTTGGGCACTGAGGCCCATTTGACCTTTAGAACTACAGGTGTGAAGAAGGCCCTGACCTTTAACCCTTATTGTCACTTAGTAACCATTTAAAGTCTGAGAACCAGCTAGTGGAGAAGACAGACGGAAGCAGCTTCGGCAGCTTGGAAGTTCTCCCTTTTGAGGCTTTTGTGTGAATTGTATGTGTGGTCATATTTATGGGGAAAGACAACGTTTGGATTTAAAGGGCTGCAGGAAAATAAAACTTGCTTTTTTTCATCCGGGGAATTTGAATGGTTAGTAAACCATTCTGAAAAGTTTTTCCTCTGACATTTTGAATCTACTGAGTTGTCTCTATGCACTTTTGTTTTTACAGATGAAAATGTGATCAAACTTCTCACATATTAAACCTACATTCAGCACAACAGTGACACTGAAACGTTTGCTCTCACATCGTAGAGCCTCCGATCCTCGTTGAGCTTTTGGTAAATTGCGACCACCTGTCCTCCCGAATGTTCAGGCTGTTTCATTGTCTAGTCGTAGATGCTAACTCAGCAGCTCCGATAAGAGCCAGACGGTGTCACACCATATCATTCAGACCTCGTGCCCCTCGACCTCTGACACAACAACTCCCGCCGCTGCTGCCCCACGCACCACCTCGCCCAGCGATGAAAAGCCACCATTGTGTGTGTCTGCCATTGAAATCCTCTCACATGAGGAGACCGACGAGTATATTAACCTTTACAAAACTGCCCCCCCCCCCCCCCCCCCTGCGCTGCGTCTATTGTTTTGCGTGTAAGGAATCCCCTACAATGGCCGCCAATGTGTTAAAGTGCCATCACAGGACGGCTCATGAACATGTTGCCGGTTAGGTGGTGATAATTCATTTCGTGCAGATGTCTGCATAAATTGGACAAACGGATATAAATGCCTTAAACCCTTTCAAGATCATCAATGTGCAGAATACTAAAAGGATTGTTTTACTGGTGAGAGGCCCCCAGTTTAACACCCCCCCCCCCTGTAGCTCCTATTAAAATAGCACAGATCGTTTTGGAGACGGCCGTTCCCACGGGGCTGTCACAGTGTTGAAGGTGCAGGGAAAACTATTTCAAAATGATTTACAATATCTGCACTACTTAGTGAGCCCTTTAACCCCCCGAGAAGGGATGCATTGCTCAAATAAACTGAACCACATGCTCAACCCCTGCACGAAAAAAGGGAATTTGCAACAATATTTTCCCTCCCTGCAAGCGTGTCCTCTGTCACCGCTGCGGACTGAAAATCCAGCGTCGGAGGTGACAGGTGGACGGAGGTTTGAGAGGACGCGTGATGTGTTGCCCAGATGTGCATACTGATGCCCGATTGCCCTTCAGCAGGGTGTCCAGGTTTGTCGTCTTCTGAGCTCGCTTCCTGTCTCTGTGGAACACGAACGTTGGTTTGACACGTGCTCGGCCATATGCAAGCCTCTCCTGTGCAGGAAATTGATTGCACGCATGCTGCTGCACGAACCATTCGTCACTTGAGCCAGAGACATTATGCGTGCACGTTTTCTGTCAAGACACAGGGTCAGCGTGGTTAAGCATACTGAATTCTTCTATGTATGTATCCCTCACTGTTACAATGGTCATGGTAGGTTTTAAACATGACACAGCTGAACTGTACACGTAATACTCCAAAATGAATGTCCCTGGGAAATATAGAAAAGCAGAGAATACAATTCTGGAGATCTGGTCAAATTGATTCATTAAATCTGTTGTGCATGTTTTTTTTCTTTCATTTCACACTATTTGGCTTGCTGCAGACGGAATGTTTAATTATACATACGTCGGATATCACACTTTATACAACCCACGATGAATGTTTGTTTGCAGAGAAAGGGTTTTGGGTCTTTGTGGTTGGTGTTATTATATTGCACAACAGTTTGTGGTAATTTTCCCTCGTATAAATGAATAGTTTACTTAATGAAAATTGGTCCGTGCGTGGCTATCAGTATACGTGTGTGTGTGTGTGTGTGTGCTCAGATGTAAACGAGTGTGAGGAGCTCAACGGAGGATGCCAGCAAACGTGTGTCAACACACCAGGCTCATTTCACTGTGAGTGCAGTGAGGGCTTCCGCATGCACTCCGATGGTCGGACCTGCATCGGTGAGTACTAAACTAAGCCTGTGCTAAGCCTTCTCACGCACTGCATTTATCCCTCATTAATATAGCGGGATTATTGCAGCCACAATTCCCCAGTGACATAAAGGAATGATACTTACAACAGAATTAGTCAAATGTTGTCTCTGTGGTTAGAAAGCTGGTCTGTAGATACAAATATTATTATAAAGGTGTGTGACATATAAGGTTTACAGACTATTAATCTTTTAGAACTGCAACAACCGACTCTGTTATTTAAATTGTACCTGTTTGAGTCATTATTGAGTTAAAAGCCAGCCGTTCCCCACGTTTTACATCCCGTCTGTGTCATCATGTCTGTGTTTAAAGCTCCCAGAAGGCACACAGCTAATATTTATATTTGGTACCTCGTTAAATCACAGGAGTAATGGGATGGAAAGATAATTAGTGACCAGGAGTACCGCTTATATCGCTTTCTAGTTTCCAGCCTTTACTTTAAGAGTTTCCCATAATTCAACGGATGCATCGTCCGAGGTGTGAAAGGACATTTTACAGTGCCAACAGACGCAAATGTACCTGTGTGCCTTCAGATGTTAAACATCCTATTGCTGCTCAGAGCTTCATCTATTCATTCTGTAATTGGACGACAAAGCACTTTTTACCCTTATTCACCATCTGTGTTCATGTCTTTGTTTGTTAAGCTGTGAACTCGTGTTCAATTCTGAATGGCGGATGCGAGCACAAGTGTGTGGACACGGGGAACAATAACTACAAATGTGACTGCCGGAGGAACTATCAGCTGAAGAGGGACGGGAGACACTGTGAACGTGAGTCATTATGCAAAATATTTCAGGTTCTTCTGATGTCAAAAAGTGCATCAAGTCCCAGCAAAAATACGATTTCTTTTGCTACAGCTGAGCGGTTTGCAGGTTAAAGGAGACAGAAACAGAAGGGCACTCACCTTTTTTTTTATGTTAAAAGGAGGTAAATCTAGTTGAGAGAATCTCCTTCATTTGAGTGTTTATTTGTGTGTGTGTCAGTGAGGGACCCCTGCCAGGACAGGAATGGACGCTGCTCCCAGCTGTGTCTCTCAGAGGACGGCCGGGTTCACTGCAGCTGCCGACCTGGTTTTACTCTGTCTGGAGATGGCAAGAACTGTGAAGGTGAGGAATCGCACACACACACACACACACACACACACACACACACACACACACACACACACACACACACACAACCGACTGTCTGCACGCACACTAAATAACTACCTTTCCCTGGAATGTGCTGCAGTTGAGCAGAAACACACTGAGGATTTTTCCATACGGTTTGGCCACAGTGGCTCTCGGAAACACACCCGTTCTGATTCGTGATGCCCCCCTTGATAACATTTTCTCTGTTCCACACACGAGGTAAAAGAGAAAACCAGCGGGTTAAGTTTTTGTTATGTGGTTTTGAAGATTTTATAATAATGGAACATCATTATTTAGCCTTGAACTTAAACTTGAGACCCTTAACATTTCTAGCTCTGAGTTGATTCATGAGCTGGTTGCATCAGTGTTTCCTTCTAAAAGTGTGTTTTGTTGCGGTATGAACCATAATAAACCAGGCCCCTCTGATGCTGAGAGTAAACTGCGTTAGGCCATCAGGGTTAGCGAATAAGAGGATATACATCAACTCTGAAATGCTCCGTCTCAATATGACCTAGAGATAAAGTCTTGTGTGTTGTGCAATTTTGCAAAATAGATCTTTGATATGTGAACTTCGCCTTTTTTTATCTTCTCGTTTTGTCTTTTCGTGTCCTCCTACAGACATTGATGAGTGCGGCTCAGGCCGTGCCGAGTGTTCCCATGGCTGTGCCAACATGCCGGGCTCCTTCAGCTGTGTGTGCCATCAGGGCTTTGAACTTGGTGCTGACGGCAAACAGTGCTACCGTAAGTAAAGGCGGATTTTTTTTTTAAAAACTTGTGCAAATAAGCAAATCCCTCAGATAACGTCTATATTTTTGCCTAAAAAGTGAAGGACAGCAGAATGCATTTATTGTTTTTTGAAGCAACGTGATAAGACCTTGGCTTCTTTCCAAATCAGGAAAGAGGCATAAATTGGGGGGGGGGGGCTAATAACCACCTCCCCACCTCGCTCATCTCAACTAGAACTAAAACTTGATGTCATCTACACAGCTGCAAAGTTTCAAGACTGCAATGCCCACAAAATCTTGCCAAAGTCTCCTCGAGTATCACACTCAACTGGCCTAGTGGCTGATAATAACCACACATTCCCTACTAAACACCAAGAGCTTTAGGACATTTGGGGATGGCAATAATAATAATATTAATAATAATACAAAACACATTATGTTTCAGCTGTGCCCTTTAAGTGTGGTGCTGTCTCCTCCAGGCATTGAGATGGAGATCGTCAACAGCTGTGAGAAGAACAATGGAGGTTGCTCCCATCACTGCGAGCACGCCACCAATGGCCCCTTGTGCTCCTGCAACCACGGTTACCAGCTGGACCGGCACAGGAAGACCTGCGTGGGTGAGAGCTCCTCCTCCTCCTCCTCCTCCTCCTTCCCTTCCTTCTTTTTCCTTTTCACTCACTCACAACGTCCCTCAGCTTGTGTCCTTCTGGCCTCGTGTTGAAACCGAACCGCGTGCCTCCCTCAGATAGCGACGAGTGTGTCACTGGGGAGTCCTGCTGCCGCCACCTCTGCAGAAACTACCCGGGCGGCTACGAGTGCAGCTGCACGGCCGGCCACCGGCTGAGTCCGGACGGCTGTGGCTGCGATGGTAAAAGTGCTTTTAGGGCCAATTCAAAGCAGTTAAAAGAACATCGTGCTCACAAAAGCAACACGTTTCACACAAACTCGATGCCAACCAACCACTCCATGACAACGGCTTCCATTGAGTTTTGCCGTTGTTCCGACCCATTTCATTCATGTCATTTTTGCCCTCCAGACATCGACGAGTGCCGAGCGGAGACCTCGGGCTGCGAACAAAACTGCGTCAACACCCTGGGAACATATGAGTGTTTCTGTGAGCTGGGCTTCCGCTTGGATCAGGACCAGCACTCCTGCGTTCGTGAGTGACAGGAACATTGTAGTTATTCTTGGATAGAATGGTAATTTAATTAGTAAGTAAAAGACAAGGCGGATTGAGCCAGTTAACGTTCATATAACTTACGTTGTTCTTTTTTTTTAGCTCTCTATGGCAGAGAACTGGAAGAAGAAGTGGATGAAGAAGGGGAGGAGGACGAGCAGCTGGATGTCCACAGATCACCAGACCTGCTGTTCCGCAACGCTCCTCGACTGCTGCAGTACACGGCCGCCCTGCGCGCCCGCTACGGCGGCGGCGAAACAGAACACGAGGCCCAGAGGGAGCGCCGAGGAGAGCTCGGGCTGGACAGCGCCATAGGTACAGGGGGGGGAAGGAGCGACACCGAGGCCCGCCCGAGGAACCCGACCACGTGATGGCTTCATCAAGTCCTCTCTCTCTCTCTCTCAGTGTGTCTGGACGGCTCGTTTGGAGAGGAGTGCAGCGTGAGCTGCGAGGACTGCGTGAACGGACGGTGTGGTGACGTCAGAGACGGATGCGAGTGTTCAGCTGGATGGACCGGGGTCGTCTGCAACGAGAGTAAGTCGACTGACAGCCTGCAAGCTTTTCTCTGAAGGTGGTTCTTTCTCCGCAGGTAGTCGGGGGCCGTGTTTTCACCGTCGCCCAGAACGTACAGACTAAAAAAATGTATCATTTATGCCCAGATCACATATACATGTCCCATGGGATAATGTCAACAGTGCACAGTCCTGCACTCACTCACCTCATGGTCTGTCTGAACTATTCACAGCCGCGAGGTGTAGTTTAATAAGAGAGATGAGATGTGCATCGATCAGGGGCCATGTGTCAAAAACCTGTCTGCCGCCCTGTGTGGGAGACTCGGTTGTTTATGGGCTCCAGAACACACGAGCAGCAGGGGAATCAATCTGTCTGCGGCTGGAGAGAGGCCAGGCCCTGCAGCAAGAGCACAGCCCCAAAGGGCCAAGGATGTCCACTCCCGGGTTAGCAAGCAAGGCTCCATTGTTCCTATCCGGCTCCGTGATTAATGGCTGTGTTTGGTCTCAACCAAGAAGTCAGGCCGGTAATCACCAGAGGAGAGCCATGTGGGACAAGTCCGCTGGAGGAACTAGTAGTATTTAGATGCACGACGTGGAGGGGAGGATCTGGACATTAGTGGCGTTTTCTGGGGAAAAAGGATGTACTGATGCATTGCAAAGAGCTAATTGGGGTTTTCCGCCTGGACAATAATAACTACAGAGTGCAGCTTGAGGACATGCAGCTTGCATACACCAAACTAAACGTGACTGAAGAGCAAATGATAAAATGTTAGGAGTGAATCCAAATCACAAAAGTAATATTAAAAACAAAGGAAACAATAGTAGAACCGCATGGCATAGAATCACATCCACGGCAACTCGTTAACCACTCACAGAGTTGGTGGTGAAATAAAAGTGTTTTTTTAAGGTTGCCTCAACATGCCCCAAATACCCCAAGGACCTTTCATCATTATGAAGCAGAATCGATGCCCCACTGCCCCGCCAACTGCACTATTCATTTACTTTGCTTGCATTTCCATTATTTTCTTCTTTTCTTCCTGCTCCTTTTCTATATTAATTGTGATGCATATTCAGTCATCTTTAATGCTGTTACCTCCATTGTTTACATGTAATCTTCTCTTGGAGTGACATTTAACGTCTGTGAAGTAAGTGTGATGTTTTATCAAATTTTCGACTTTTACTTGATAGTGTGAAGCACATTTTAAACAGCCAGCTGGTTCGTGTTGGGATTGCCAACAAGGCCAGAGGGAATAAAAGTGTCAGAAGGACACAAATCATGGGGAAAGACAGGAAGAAAGGTGCACGTATTCACTTTTTGACAATAACCCTTTCTTTGGCCGCTGTACTTTTCAAGTCTTTGTTCCTGCGCCAAAAGGACGTCCCCCACAGTTTGACTCATCAACTTGTGTCCTCCTCCAGCCTGTCCGCAGGGGACCTTTGGGCAGGCCTGTAGCAGCCTGTGCCGTTGTCAGAATGGAGGCTCGTGTGACCCTTTGACTGGGAAGTGTTTCTGCCCCCCCGGTGTACGGGGCCTGCTCTGCGAGGATGGTTCGTACACACACACACACACACACACACACACAATTCTCACACTGGTGTTAATGCAACAATCAGGCTCTGAATTGGTGGTCCGAGACATATTTCTCCTCGATATGAAGCATTGTGGCCTTATTTCCCCACGCTGTGCATCTGTTGGCAATGAGAAGTTGTTTTATCCTTTAAAATCCTTTTGTTTCATTTAATTTTCTGACCAAATCAAAGCAAAGTAATTGACAAAGCAGAAGCAGCATTTTGCAAACTATTTCTTTACACTTCTACAAATCACTAGTCATTCAATTCACGACTTTAACTCTTGTTTATCTTGTTTAGATCCTCAAGTGGCATTTTTCATGTTTTCCAGGTTGTCCGAAGGGTTATTTTGGGACTCACTGCAGAAAAAAGTGCAACTGCCCAAACGACGGACATTGCAACCGCATGTATGGAGGCTGCCTGTGCTCCCCGGGACTCTACGGACGCTTCTGCCACCTGCGTGAGTACCAACCGGGACCTCATCACCACCCCCGCTGCATGATGGCGATGTCGATGCGATGAACCATACTGGCAAAGTCCTCAAGTTTATTACCATCAATAAAAATAATAGATCCCAAAATTACAGGAGATTATGAGCAACTTTTGCGTGTAACTCAAAACAAACGCATCATCCTTATGAGTGAAACGACATCTCATTGACAGCCATTGCTGGTGGATTTCAATCATTTCGGTGGATATTTGAGTGACCGTAGATGAAAAGATCCAAACCATGAAAGCAATCTTTAGGTTTAGGGCCTAGATGGTTCATACAAACACATTATAAGGTTGAATATTATATACGCTGTAACTAGGCCGAGGCTCCCTTTCGCAGTGTCCCCCCCGTCTCACTCGTCCTCGCCGGCCGAGCGCGGCCGCTTGGACGGTGGCACCAGGTGCGACGGCAGCTCTCGGGGCAGCCAGTGGCCCTCCAGCTTTCCCTCAATGAGATGGACCGCCAGGGCGAACTCCTCGTTGTCCAGCGCGCCGTCCCCGTCCACATCAGACAGCCTCCACACATGAGCGAGCACGGAGTTGGGTAGGAGGGTGGTCTTCATCCACTCTTTGACTTTGCTGGCGCTCAGTCTGCCCCCGTTTGGACTCAGGTTGAAGAAAATCTCATCGTACTTTGGCTTGTGTTTCGCCACGGCCCACTCGACAAAATCGCTCTCGGCGCTCCCGCCGGCTTTTTGGAGTTCCTTGAACAAATCTTTCTTGTAATGCTCGGGCCTGAACGTTCCCAAAAACTCGCCGTCCAGCACGCCGGGGAGGGATGTCTTTCTCGGTTCTTGTTGTTGAATCAAGGGCACCAGGTCTGCGATGTCACTGGTCAGGAGTTTATCCAAGGAAGCCATCAGACTGGGTTTCAGTGTCTTGAACCTGGAGAAATCTTGACCCAAAAGTTTTTCCTGAAAAGGCGCGCGCGAGAAAAAAGTTAAGCTCACGGAACATTGTGATCATTTCGCATCAAGGCAACGGCTGAACATATTGTTTCCACCTGCATCTTGGTGCAGTCGGGGAAGTCCCCGGCTGGGACTCGATGCCGCTGCTGGATCTTGGTGAAAATCAGCGGAAGTTGGTAGATCAGGTTGTGCTTCTTGCTCTCTTTGCAAAAAACTGTCGGCATCTCCTTTTTCAGGTAGCTGATGACGTGAGCATGTGCCTATGAGGGTGGATAGAAAAAAAAAAAAAGAAGAATCATCATCACTGCAACTCAAATTGTAAATATTTATCCAAAGAGAGGGTGACGGCATTGAGCATGTGAGACCTCTTACCCTCACCAAGCGAGCCCTTTTCACCAAGTCGTTCAGCTTGCGTACGGCAGCGTTCCGGGGCAGGTTCCTAATGTCGGCCAAAAGATCCTCCTCCTCCAGCTCTAACAGCTGGTAGTGGTCACACGGCTGCCTGGGCTCCGACCAGAAAGATCCCACGTGAACCCGCAGGATCTCGGGGGTCCGAAACACTTTACCCAGCGACCACATGAGGGCGCCGTACACCCTCATCAGCTGCTGCGAGTCCACCCTGTCGGCTTTGTTGAGGACCACGCGCAGCTTGTCCTCGTGGCCGCACAGGGCCCCGAAGGCCCGGGTGAGCTCGTCGGAGAACTCCAGCTTGTGCGCGTCGAACAGCAGGATGATCCGATCCGCGCGCTCGGCGAACCAGCGCAGCACGGCCGGGAAGTCGTAGCCTGGGGGGCGGGGGGGGGGGGGAACCAAAGCACCGGGGTTTTTTCATTAGGGCCTCGAGAAACATGCACATCCCAGAGGACATCCCCACACTTTCGGGTCACACCCCGCAAGATGAATGCATTCGTAAAAACAACTGCTCAGTTACTCCCAGCCCTGCTCGCCCCCCCCCCCCCCCTCCTCCCAACTGTGCTTCTGGCTTCAAGTCTTGCTTTACTATTATCTCATCGCAGCTGCAAAGACTTTGCTTCCAACCAGGAACTTTAATCCCGACAAAAACGATGTTTTCCAACTTTCTTAAAAGGAATGACTGGGGAAAAGTGCTGGGACTCACCGCGGCTCAGTTTTCCTTTAGCAGCGGTCAGGATGCCCGGGGTGTCGATGATGCTGATGCTCTCGAGGACTTTATTTGGCATCTGGACGCACTGAAACCTACAAATGAACAAAATGCGTCAACATTAAAAAACACCCGAAACAAAGCCTTTACTCTCCAGCCTTCATTTGGAGAACGCAGGATGAATCGCTGTGATGAATCAGTGCTTCTATGCTTCTACGCTAGTATCTCCAAAGCAAAAGGAAACAAGGAAACATCCTTCCCCCTCTCTCCTCCAGGCTCTTGATTCCCGACTGGCATCACCTGTTCAGAAAAGCGTTTCCGAATGGGTCCAGGTGGCGAAAGGGCTTTTTGGGGTCCACTGTGAGGGCGTTGCCGGGGATGACCCCCTCCGCCTCTCCGTGCATGAGGGCGGTGAAGCAGTCGGTGGTTGGCTCGGGCCCAACTCTGCCACCAGGGAAATCTTCTTCGATGAGATATCTGAAGTCCAAGCAGCCGTTCACAGCGGTTAAACGGCTCAGTTAAACGCCTTCCCCGGGAATGAAAAAATGCATGCAGGTGTTCTGGTTCTTACCTGACAAAGGTGGTCTTTCCCGTCGAGTACTGACCTATCACCAAGACCATGGGTTGGTTGTCGAACTCCGCGTCCTCGTAGCGCGGAGAATGGAAGTGATGGAAAGAAGAGTGTTTCTCGATGGGCAGCAGCCTCTTGAAGTAAAGATTCTTCAGCTCCTCTGTCACCAAATTCACGTCCCCCAGTGTTTTCGGGTCGCTCCTGAGCCTCCGGACGGACATGCTGATGGAATCGTTGCTCCTGACCTCTCAGCGCGAGGGGGCGGCTCGCGCTTCTGAGAGCAAGCCGAGTGATGGAGGGGGTATTAGCAGATTCTCTCAGCTGCACGCTCCATCCTGCAGCGGGACACATGGAGAGGGTGGAGAGGGTGGAGAGGGTGTAACCGCAGGCTGCAGCTGGACCAAACGTAAAGCCAATGCCGAGAGGGACAGGGTGGAGTGGAGCTCAGCCTTTTTTCATTTGCAGAGTAGCGAGAATCTTGGCAGAATTCATGCAGATTGTTCTGAACACTGAGTGAATACTTGAGTCTGAAAAGTCTCACGTGATACTTTTAATCTATTTGTTCAATGCTTCTACTAACAATGTGATAACGCTTTCAGATAAGTACCCACAACAAATAAAACTGCGTGGGAAATTGCCTTTTCCAAACTCTAGTCTCACTTTAGGTTTGCAATTAAAACAATTCATTCAACTTTTGGATCAAAGTCTAAAAAAGAGGCGGCAGAAGTCACATGACTTGAGCCTGCAGAAGTACGATGTGGTCATAACACCGTGGCTGCTTGTTGGTTTTGGCTCCGAGTTGGGTGTCATTTGATAGCAGAGATTTTATTTCAACATTCTTTACTTAATTAACTTTCCCCACCTTCACTTAAACAAAAACAAACGTTTCTACCATCATTTATTGTCTTTGCTTAAACGTTGAAAAAATCTAAATGTGTATATTCTTTTGTGGTGGGAAAAGTATCCAAATCCTACTTAAAAGGCATAAAGAGTAGAAGTTCTAAAAAAAAAACAATGTGTTATTTTCTAAAATCATTTCTAATGACTCACAAGAAGGGAGTGATGGAGTCTGCCTCTGGAGAGACCCTCTGCTGGTCTGTTCTTATTTGGCCTTTTCCAGGACATTTCTAGGCGTCAACCTCCGTATAAAAAGTATCCACTAAATGCCAAATCCTGCTCATTGTGTCTTTAAAAGAAGCAACACCACAGTGTAGAAATACTGGTGCATGTAAAAGTCCTCCTCTCAAAAACCTCTTCAAGTAAAAGTTTGTATGTGTAATGTGAGGTTTCTGTTTTATTTGTACAACTTCACATACCTTTTTGGTAGTTTAATCTGCTTCTGGACTGTGAGAATGTTTAATGTCTAAAGGCAAACATCCCTATTTAGAGCTTTGTAATGTATTTTCCACAGGTTTTAAATAACTTTTTTTTTTAGCATGAACCCATGAACACACACTTACACATACTGAAGTCCAACATCAGCCACTAAGATGCACTTACATGACTTGCATTTATCAAGTCCCCGTAGAGCAGTTACATCCCACCACTGACCGCACAAACGCCGGACCCCCCCAGCCCGACCCTGTGGCCCCTCGTCTGACCCCGTCCTCCCCTCAGCTTGTCCCAGGTGGACGCACGGCGCAGGCTGCTCCCAGGAATGTGACTGCGTGAGAGAACACTCCGCCGGCTGTGAGCCCAGAACAGGGAGCTGCTTCTGTAAGGCCGCGTTCCACGGCCCACGCTGTGAGAAAGGTAACGGTGAGCTTTCACGACCAGCGTTAAGTGTGTTTTCAGGCACAGTGATTGGACCACAGGTGCAACAAGGCCATCGGCGGAGGGGAAATTCCGCCCTGCAGCGCCGTGTGACTTCAAGGTCTACAAAGACGTGGCTGTGGTTGCTCCGGGCGACTTCCTCATCTTCATCTTCCCTCTCTGGTTGTGCCCGTGTTCATGCCCCCCCCCCCTGTGTAGAATGTGAGCTCGGCTTCTTCGGCGCAGGCTGCGAGCGGCCATGTGACTGTCCAGGTGGAAGGTCATGTGACCCCGGGACCGGAGAGTGCAGTCGGCGGCGATGTCCCGCAGGCCTACACGGAGACACGTGTCAGCTGGGTGAGGACAAAGAGACGCTTAAAGGGAGTTGTGCCTCTAACTGTGAATGAGATCAGGGGGAAGGAATGTGGGTCGTCGACTAAAAAACCGCAAATATTTGAAATAAGTTGCTGTGGAATTATGCAGCCTTCCTCAAAGCTTGACTCCACGGCGCCCTCGCGTGGCCGTGACCTGAGCTGCAGGCCATTCTTTCAAATGTTTTCTATTTACTTATGATTCCTGTGTACATTATGCTGTTTGCACTAACTGACCTCAGTGTGGTCATTAGCACGATGAACCGCCAGACCAATTGCTTTGATGTGGAGCTCACTCGCCTTTTAATACGTTTTAAACGCCCCAAAATATTCGAGCATAAGTGTCTCTACGACTTTACAGGGAATTAACCAAAGATGCTCGGTGCTCCCCAGACTGCCCCGATGGATTCTGGGGGTTGAAGTGCCAGTCGCCATGTCCTAAATGCGAGAACAGAGGCTCCTGCAATAAGCACACTGGTGCGTGTGACTGTAAACCGGGCTTCACCGGGAAACTCTGCCAGGATGGTGAGTTTAAACAAAACTACCGGAGCGAAGTCCCTTACTTTATCTGACCATTAATTGAAATGAGTTGGTCTCAAAGTAAAATCCGATTGAGTTAGTGGTTAAACTGCTATTGACCAATTTTCTTGATATATAGAGACACACAAACACTATTTGTAATGTGTAATGCACCGGAGACCACTGTGAAAAGAGTGAGTCAACCTCTTGAAGATCGGCGCTCATTTACAACCCTGAAAGGAATTTCCTGGATATTAAATTCTGTAATAAAATGTTTTTTTTATTTCAGGCTTACAGTATCTGCACATTTCACAGTGGCTTTGAATAAAATACATAGAGATTTTAGTGGCGTATTGAAAGCGTTTTCCACTTCTGTGTGTACCTCCGAGAGCTTTATTTAGAACAGGATTGCTTTTCCTCTGGGACGCTTTTTCATTTTAAAGCTGGCAACATGTGGTCTTGTTCTGCCTCTCCCACGCGGTCAGAGTGCACGAACGGCAGTTACGGGCAGGCGTGTGTCCAGCGGTGCCGGTGCCACAACGGAGCCCGGTGCGACCATGTGAGCGGAGCCTGCACGTGCTCACCTGGACACGCCGGCACTTACTGCCAAAAAAGTAAGAATTATTATCACTTTATATAACTTTTGTATTTGTTTGGAGTCATTTGAACCTTTAATCAATCCTATCCTTAAAACATGAAATAGTTTGGGGCTTATAATATTTGTTTTCAAGGTACGAATAACAAGATTAATGGTAATGTATAAAACCTTTTGAATTAAATAGTATTGCTTTATTTCAGGAGGCTCCTCTCCATCGTGTGAGACTTGCAGTCTTGACACACTAGAGGGCGCTGCAGGACAGTCTCCCGATTCGCAGTCTGAGCAAATTATCACACAGATTTACAGAATCATCAGATTGTCAGAGGCAAAGCCATTTTAAAACCACACATATCCCGGGATTCTTTTTCCTCATTTTGTAGTGAATGTGTATCAAAAGCTGCCAAATGAAACCTTTCGTGTAACTGACATAATTCCCGTCATATCTTAAAGACGCACCAACCGTCGGTTAACAATGCAATAGATTTCTCTTTTCCCATGATTACAGTCTTTTGACTTGAAGCGGCTTCGTGTTATTACAAAGTGTGAGATTTAGTGCCACCAGGCCCAGACATTCGTGCCACCTTCGAAGCGCGCGGGGCGTCGTAAATCACCGCCGGTGTCCCACTCGAAGCAGAGCCTCGCGTCCCTAGTCATAACAGTCTAATGGCCTCAGACCGAGACGTCTCTCTGATTGGAACGTCGCGTGTGGAAACATGGCTGTCGTTTTTCTGGAGGCTTTTTTTTTTTTTTGTTCCCCTCCTCAAGCTGAGGTGTCCGGTTTCTCAGTCTTCTGCTTCCTTCGGGAGAAGTCTGGAGGAGGTCTAAACTGTGAGAAGGACCAGATCTCTCTAAACATCATCTGTTTCGCAGAATTTAAAATGGAAAGAGATGACTTTCTCTTTTTCGGCCTTTGATTCTAGGTGGGCGATTGTTCGTCCACGCAGCGGTTCTTTCGAAGCGCCTTGTTGCTATGACGGAAGGCATACTTTCAACAAGGCACGCTTGTGTTGGATGGTAAACATTTCAGTTGGGTCTGGGTCAGAGGAAACGAGCCGTTGTGCCCGCGTGGGTCCTGCAAGAACCAGGCCGCTTCTTTAATCGGCGCGGATGAAGGTTTTCCGCTTTCTGTTCTGCGGCTTTGATGTCTGCATCGAAATGCTCAGCGGTGGAAAAAAAGAACTTGAACATCCGCGCGGCGTTGTGGAAGAAACGGGGGTTGTTTTTGTTTGCCGCGGCGTTGACCTCGTCCAGCGTACACGGGCCCTGAATGGCACCAGGAAGTTCTATTCTATGTTCTCTCTATCCGCTCTATTTCTGTGGTGTGCTCTCCCCCGGCTGTGTGGTCCCTGGACCTGCTTTATGGGCTGACAGCAGTGGCTCTTACACAACCAGGGATCTGGAAATAATCCGCCTGTCTTAAAGAGCTCATTTAGTCTAGAGATGGAGCCTTTCAGCCATGGCACAGTGTGTGTGTGTATGTGTGTGTGGTGATGAACCAAATCCTCTGTGCTTAGTCATAAACAAAGACTCGGAGGGAAGAGTCTTTGGTTACAAACACTTGCAGACACTGTCTTAATAGCAGATGACGGATCACTTCTCTGTTTAATATGGAAACCAGTCGCCCCCTGCTGGCATAAACAAATAATAAACCTTGCCATTCAGAGGTGTCAGTACATCCCCTGAAGAATTACTGTAGTGTGCTCCAGTGAACTTTGTCTGCTGCATTTAAAAAGGCAGAAAAGTGTTTAACATGTTGAGGTGATTACTGTGCCTGGATTAAATACCTAATTAAAGGGGTACATCACTCATCGGAGATGTTTTATGTTTATTTTTAATCAGCGCAGGTGCGTCGAGTGCCCGCGTCATCTGTGAGCGAATGACGTTTCAAAGAAAACACGACCGAAACATCTTCCCCGCGTTAAAGAAAGATGTTGCCGTGGCGTCAGGCGTCAAGACATGAATCGAATCGTTCATGGACCGAACGGGCAGCCGGGTCAAAAGGACAGGATCCTGTCTCAGGCAAAGATGTCGAGCTGTCAGCGTGGGAACGCGGCGATGCCCCCCCCCCGCCCCCCCCGCCAGAGCAGGAAGGATGCTTTGCACAATTTGAGGCCTTCGGGGCGGAAAAAGGAGGAGCGGCATCAGCATCAGCGTTCGGAGCAGGAGAGAAAGGAGGGTGGGATGCACAAAACTGGAGGGAAACGCCCAGATTTACCGTGGCATTTAAAATACATTAAACCCCCGAGCTGCAGAGTACGTTGCGGTGCCAGTTTGTGGCTGCTTTCCTTCGGTAGAGGAGGACGTGCATGAATGAAATAATAAAAACGGCTGTCTGCTGCAATAATTGGGACCGACTCTACGCAGACCCATACCAGATATCCTTATGTTTTACTGCATTAGAAAAGAGAACAGAGGAATGGTTGCAGCCGCTGTCAATCAATCAAACGTAAACCTGTAAATTAAAACCAGAGCGAAAAGACGTTTTTACAGCAAAGAAACAGCCATTTTTCTTTACTTGGGATGTGACCTCTTCAGTGACAAAGAAGTAGGCTGCGAATAAACACGATGCTTCTTTCGTGCTCTGGTGAAGTCATGCTCCAGGGCAAATGTTTAGGTCCCAAGGTGTCTCCGGCTCGGTTATTAAGGGGACACTGAGTTTACCAAACTTACCGAGCGTCAATTGACTGTACACACACACACACACACACACTTAAACGATCTCTCTGGCTCTGGATGACAATGAGAAACAGACCCTTACACGAGCATCTCCAGCGACACTGTAGCTGTGTGTGTGTGTGTGTGTGTGTGTGTGTGTGTGTGCGTGCTGCGGGCGGGTAACCTGGCTTTGTTTTGGGTGAAGCCTGTTGACTCAGCAGGTGCTCTAATTACCAGACCTCTGTGCCGCATCCACCGCTCTGAAACAGAACCGGCCCCTCTGAGCTGCCCCCGTCCGGCTTTGATGAGGCCCAGACCCGCCGCACATGTGTGGACGCGGAGCTCGCTTTAACCCGACGCAGGGCGAGCGGGCCGCAGCGTGGTGCCCGGGCCGCCGTTTGAAATCGGTATTTCCAGTGGGTGGTGGGACGGAGGGGGAGGAGAGAGAGAGAGAGAGAGAGAGAGAGAGAGCATGAGGAAGAGGAAGAGAAAGAACAGAACAAAAGTGTTGGCATCGGGACCTTTCCCGGGTTCCTCTTGTGTGAAGCTGCCAGTTCGAAACCAGTCGGATGTTTTATCTCGGCCCGCAGTGCGCCCGGACGGCTTTTACGGTCTTGACTGTGGCCAGATGTGCGAGTGCAGGAACGGTGCCCGCTGCCACCACATCACAGGAGGCCGCCTATGCACCGCCGGCTGGGCAGGACCACACTGCACTCTGGGTAATGGAAGCCACATCATTAAAACGGGGTGTGAGGGAGGCCCTCGCTGCGGCCCATCACGACATCCTCTCCTTAAAACGCAACTGTGATGCGTTTGTGAACAATTATCTCTACGAGGAGACATCGCCGAAGACTTTTTTTGGGGGGGGGGATGGGTAAGGGAGGGGGGGGGGGGGCAGGGCCCTCTGGCAAACATGGTTGGATGGAGGTCTATTTTGGATAAATGCATGTTTATAGCGATCGACATTAGAGAAGATTCTTTAGTAGCTAGCCAATCAGTGTTCTCATGCTAAAGTTTCTTTTAATGAAGCCAATGAAATGCCCACTAAAGTTCTTAGTCTGTCATTCCGCAGTCTTATTCAAGACTTTACTTTTGGCGCGGCCCTTTTGTGGTCCTGACTACCACCGCTGGAGTCAGCAGAAAGCCACTCGCAAAGGCTTAATGGCGCATCTCTGTCATTAGTGCCGCTTTCCTCTGTGCTTACGACTCCGGACGTCATCTGGGACGGTCCATCATCGAGGACGGTGAAAAAAAAACGTCTCAGAATGTCCTCAGGCTCTTCGGTGTCATACATTTGCTGCAAATATAAGCAGCGGCTGCCTTTGTACGTTGCATCACAGTTATCAATTTTTACAAAATATGCTGCTGTGCTTTGGAAGGTTGTGTTTTGTTGGCGGTTTCCCTTCATTTTCATGCAATACATAAGTTATTAAACTCCTACACCACTTGGGTAAGTCTTGATTTAGTTTGATAAGCTTCTTTTTATACATCAAAGGTTAACAACCGCTGCGTAAAAAATGTACATTCAATAAGAACACCAATAATTGTATAACGTGGATCCAAAGCGTTCTGCAAAAGCAGTGAAGCGGTACCCTGGTATTGTGCTTTAAATGATTATTTCAGAAGTTGGAGATGAAGAGAATATAAAAAATAAAGATTTTGAAAAACATACTATAAACCAAAAAATACACAAAAAAACAGTAAATGTCATTTTGTGACTGAACTGGACATATGGAGGTGGAGCAAACTATTGTATGATCAATATCATTTAATAATTAGCACCACATCCATGATACATATAACATAGATGCTCAGTAGACCTTTATGCGATTGTGGGCGTTGTCCTTAACTCACTGCGCTGTGTTACGCGTGCTGAGGTCTCCTTTCCCTCTCTGCTAGAGTGCGAGGAAGGAACTCATGGAGAGAACTGCACTCAGACCTGCAGCTGTACAAATGGAGGGAGATGTGACGCGGTGACGGGACGATGTGCGTGTCCGCCCGGTTGGACGGGGCAGCTCTGCGAGTCAGGTGACCTCACGTCCGCCCTGTTGCGTCGCGGCTTGTTGGTTAATATTTTCCGTTTTAAAATTTGTATAGCTCTAAAGTCAGTGTTTCACCGTGTTGTTCTCCGAGTTTAAGCACAACTGGTGATCGAGCGAGCCACGGCACACGGCTACTGCCACTGTCACGGCTTCAGTGAGTGACATATGTGGGCTTTGTTGATAGAACACTGTCATCCTGAAGAGCACCACTCTCATCAGGGAGGAGAGGCACAAAGGGAGGAAAGTGATCACCCAGAATCATTCTGTTAATACTGATTAAAATGTCTCCCTTTCTTTTTTTTTCTGCTGGTCCTCCTGGGAAAGATTACCGTTTATTCTACTCCAGGAAATGCACTCGGCAGCGGCACTAAACCCTCCCTGTTGCAGGACTCTATGCTAATGCTTAATTACGTAGAACATATCCTTCAAGGCTTCACCACTCAACCCCCTCCACCGTCTCCGTTTCTCTCCTCACTCTCCTCCCCAGACGTCTGATAAACGTCACACACCACTTGCCAAGTAAAACAGAAGGCATTGTTTTTGTCTCCTCGGCGGCGGATAAGGGCCTTTGGAAGGCAGACACGCATAATGACAGCGGCGTAATTGCCTCTTTAGTCTGGAGTCCCTGCTTATCTGTGCCCCACGCGGCCGCCTGCCGCTGCCGCTGCCCCTGCCGCTGCCGCTGCCGCTGCCCCGACCGAGTCGCCGAGTGCCGCGGTCTCGCCCGCAAAAACATGTCGGGTTCGCAGATTGGTCTTGTTGGCTGTGACTGATTGTCTGGGGGCTCCGTTCATTATTGCGATGAGTATATATGGATGTGTGGTCGGAAGGCTGTGTGAAAGAATGTTGCTCTGCTCCCTTTTGGTTTGGTTACCACTCAATGCTGAATGCCCCAGAAATGGCACTTTACGCAGGCTTTTATAACACATCTGTGTCTTTGGCTTCACTCACATACCCTTTACACTTGCTTACAGTTACGTAAGCACGTTTTTCTAATCCAAAAAACCCTACTTTATGGCCAGCTATACTAAGCTTGCCAGATGTAGCTCTGGAGCTAGCATAGTATAGAGAGTCATATTTAAAAGTGCAATGATGTGACTATTAAACAAAAAGACACTCATCCCAAACTAATCTAGTTGTGGAATTAAAATAATTGTTTTGAGCAAAGTATTGACAAAGCCCCTACTTATTTCACAAGTTGTTATTAAGCAGCCTTCAATCTGTACTCAATACACGATAGTGACAAAAAAAAACGGAGGTATTTACTAATTTCTTAAAAAGTAAAAAATGACATTGATATAAGTGAACTACTTAGACCCTACATTGTTTACTAGTTATATTGTCTTTGAGTCTAATTACAGGCTCAAGTCTTCTTAACTCGCACTGTATTGTTCAACAACTAACAAACAAAGTAATTTTGAAGTGATGCATCTCAGGGATGAGGACTTCACCTTCTCTCTCGATGTGATCTAAGTCCCACTATTGTGTGTATGCGGTATCTTCTTGATGTATCGCCTCAGCTTGTCCTGCCGGCGTGTTCGGGTCAAACTGCAGCAAGCCGTGCCGATGTTCAGGGGATGAAGAGCAGTGCCATCCCGTCACGGGGCAGTGCAGCTGCTTGCCCGGTTACTACGGAGCGCGCTGTGAGCCACGTGAGTACAGCGCGTGGACTCACATGAGTGTTAACGCAGCGGAGGTAAAGTCAGGAGCTGCCTGGGAGAAATGTGGAGAGGCCGTGTAGACATTTGGCCCAATTTGTAGATTTCCATTGAAATTGAAAATGTTTATATTTTTACAAATATATTTCCTAAAGACCTCGGTCTGTCTCCAGGATGTCGAGCGGGGACTTTTGGGCCAAGCTGCAAGTCCAGATGCAGCTGCATCAACGGTGGCCGCTGTGACTTCAGGACGGGGACCTGTTACTGTCTTCCTGGCTTTATTGGAGCGGACTGCAGCTCGAGTGAGTCACCTGCATGTCTGTACTCCAGAGGGAACGTCAAGTCTGCATCCCCTGGAGAATCCTGGCTCATAAAATGAAGATGTTTCTGTTAATGACCTTCGTATGAATGAGACATGCTTCATTACGCAGGCTGTCCGAGTGGATACTATGGGGAAGACTGTGGTAAGCTGTGCTCCTGTGGAGAAGGAGGCCAATGCCACGCAGCAGATGGGAGGTGCATCTGTGCCCCTGGTAGGATGGGACCGTCCTGCCAACAAGGTAACACTATACGGGTGGATTGAGTGGTGAAGCCTTGAAGCCTATGGTCTACATAATTAATCATTAGCATAAAGTCCTCCGATGTATTTTTTACAATTTCTTGTTAATGTCCTTGTTAATATTCACTCACCTTAATAAAGCATTAAGATATTCTAGTTTAAATAAACAATGTGTTCAAATGAAAGTCATTAAATCAAGTTCTAGCATATTTAATAACTTTGTCTATTTGAAATCCCAAATCTATCCATCATTTTTTAACAGACCTATAGTCAGTTTAAGTGATCAACCACAAAACCGAATACGGGAAATACAAAAAGTATAGGTCAATTGTAAGGAGCTAATGGCAGAAGGGAAGGTGTGCAGCAGTTGGGACACTTAGTGATTGTGACAATGAGCAAATTGTTTAAGTAAAACTGATTTGCTAATGATCGAAAAAGCAGTGGGGATTGAAAGTATTCACCTTTTTGAGGTACGCCGGATATGAAAGCTAGGGTTTTATTTTTTATCCTTCTTTCATCCTTCTGGCCGATGTGCATCCGTGGGAACCACTGGCCGCCACAAATTCTACAAAAATGGAAAGTGAGAAACCACTAAAAAAGGTTGAAGACATTTCTCACTGTATATTTAACCAACAAATTCTCCATTTCCTCCTTGAGAGGCCTCGGATGATCACAGGCCGGTTTTCCCTGGAAACAGAGGCAGAATCTGGCTTTCTTAATCACTCCCCTTGTCAGCAATTTAGCTGGATTGCAAGCGGGGCTTTCCACTACTGCCGGCGCTAAATGTCCTCTCCTTTAGTCCCCTGCATTGTGCATACCACCTCTTACGTTCCTCTTGTTGAATGTTTACAGAGACCTATAAGTAGCTCGTTCTCTGTGTTCCGTGTCGCTGGATTTGGCGAGGAAGCAAATAAATAAACAGCAGAATCAAAGACTGCTCGCTTATTGTTTTCTCAATCTAAATTACCCAGAGAAGCATGATTATACTTTTATATCAGTGCCAAATTAGACTCCTTTTGCTTAAATAAGCATCAACGTGCTTAGTGCAATCTCATGTATGTGAGTGTGTGTGTGTTGCCGAGTTGGTAAAGTATACAGTGGTTAAATAAAATAAAGTGTTTGGATTGTGTACACCGTGTTTGAAGAACATTTGCAACGTTTAAAGTGACAGTATGGAGTATATAATATAGTCAAAGCATTAGATGTATAGTGTTAAATGAATGCAGTGAATAAAATGCATACAGTGCAACGAGGTCCTGGCTTTGACTCAGACCCAGCGGCCTCCCTGTGTGGATCACTGCAGTAGTTGTGAAAATGTAAAAAAAATGTGCAAAAATGTAGTCTTTTGAGTGAAAGAGAGCACTGTGTTGTCTGAGTGCGTCATGGATCGCTGATATTGTCTGAATGTTCCTTTAGCGTGTCCTAGGGGGCGCTACGGCCTACAGTGCAGGAACGCATGCAGCTGTCACAACGAGGCCGCGTGTGACCCCGGCGACGGGTCCTGCCGGTGTGGACTGGGCTGGACCGGGGCCCGCTGTGACACTGGTACAGGCAACTCGACGCAACACAAAACAGTGTGCAGTTTACATTAAACACATTCAAACTTTCAAGAAGAAAAAACCACAACTATGATCCACTTAAATTCAATACATTTAATACTCCCAAATGAAATGAAGATTCTTAACATGAGCTTGTGTGTGTCCGTGTCTGCAGCCTGTTCTCACGGAAAATACGGGCTTAATTGTGCGCAAGAGTGTCAATGCCTCAACAATGGGACCTGCGGCCGTCTTGCCGGCACCTGCACGTGTGCGGCTGGATTCTACGGCCACGCCTGCCAACACGGTACTAACAACAACACTAACGCGCGACTCACCACAGACACACCTATTCCTCGTGAAATGAGCATTTTTTTTACCGCAATTTTGTACGCCGCAACGCGCACTCTCTGACTTGTGTCTCTCTCAGAATGCCCACCGGGTTTCTTCGGAGTGAACTGCGCTCACACCTGTGACTGTCGAGCGGGGCACACCTGTGACCATGTGACGGGCCAATGTGTGTGTCCACCGGGTCACCATGGACCACAGTGCCAAAGACGTGAGTGTGCACACGTGACCTCTTCGAGCACTACGGTCCACACAACTACACTCAGATGGGCAGGAGGGAATATACGGTTTGTAAACTGTAACACTGTTCCCTTTAAAAAAAAGATGTCTCACCTCTTAAGTGTCTGGCAGACTTTTGGGAAGAGGCCCAGCTGCAATAAGACACAGGCAGACAGGCAGACAGGCAGACAGACAGGCAGACAGGCAGGCAGGCAGGCAGGCAGACAGGCAGGCAGACAGGCAGGCAGGCAGGCAGGCAGGCAGGCAGGCAGACAGGCAGGCTAGTGGGCAGCCGAGCAGCCTGGTGATTTGATGAGAGACAGGTGTTTCCCGGCTGCTTAATGCTTTCCTGTTACATCCCTGTGCCTCCCGCCGGCTGTGAGCCGCAGTGTGAGCGCCTAAATGGCCACTTCAGTCCGAGCAGGGGACCCGGAGAGACGGAGCGTTGCGTTGCAGACGTGCTTTCAACCGCAGGCTCCAGAGACGGAGCCTGGCTCTTGTTCGGTGTCGCACTACAAGCACACGTGTGCACTTGAGCGTCTGCATGCGTCCGTGTGTGGTCCCACGTTTTAACATATCTAAATGCCCATAGAGGATAGAAAACTAGGAATCATTACAGCCGTTGTATTTGGTCATCATGTGAGCGAGGTTGCCTCTGCATTGTCACGGAAGACGAGCGAAGGGGCTCCTGACTAACAAGCCTGCATTTGTCGTCAGGCTGTGAACCCGGCCGGTTTGGACCGAGCTGTGGACGGTCCTGTGACTGTGCTGGAGGGTCCCCGTGCGAGCCCTCCGCCGGGCGGTGCCTCTGTCCCCCGGGCAGGACGGGACGGAGATGCGAAAAAGGTAGACGTCGCCTTAACTCGCGTGAATGAGACTGAGAGCGCGGGAACCGCTTTGATGCATGACGCCGTCCAAATGTTGTGTCCCAGACTGCGGCGGAGACCGGTTCGGCCCCGACTGCTCTCTGCCGTGCCAGTGCTCCCACGGGGCTCGCTGTGACGGGGTGAGCGGGCGGTGCCTGTGCCCGCTCACCTGGCTGGGCCCCACCTGTAGGCAAGGTAAACCTAAGAATCTCCTGTCGGGGGCGAGTTCACTTGAACTCCGTTTGAGTCCGTTATCTGATGTACACTGCCTTAAAGATCAGAAACCCTTATGACATGTATTTAAAATCTCAATAGATGATACTGGAGAAATAAAGGTTAAATAAAAAAATAACACACACACACACACACACACACATGCACTAAAGCTGAACCAGCTTCGGTGAACTTCTGTGTCATGAAGTGCGAGAGGCTGAGCCCCATCACTCGGAGTATCACCCTGTCTCCCTCAATAGCTGCTCCTGTCTCCAGACAGTTATTTTAATCTGCACCCAGCATGGATCCGGGCTCGAGGCTGTCTTCGTTTTACCTCCTCAAAGCTTTGCACACGGGAGACTACGTACCAGTTACTTCTGCTCCAAAACACCAGAACATTTGCTTTTCATTTCAAATAGTGCTGATGTCTACTTGCTTTTTTTTTTTTTTTTTCATCCGCTTTCCCTTTTTTCAGCACTGCTCCACCAAAGCCGAGGTCCATTGAACCTTTCTATGTTCCAAAGAAAGAGAAGAGCACGCAGCAAAACCACAAAGTCCTGACTGGACTCATGAGATCATCTTGGTGAAGTGCTAGTACGGCTTTTCATGGAACTGCATCCCAGGGCCCGCAGCTCGGGGTAATCATCACCCAGTGGACCTGGCATGCGAGGGGCCCTCAGAAGAGGACCATAAACTGTTAACCTACCCCAGACTGTCCAGGGTCACAAAGACTTCTTGGGAATGCAAACAAAGTCAAACTTTTGTGACTTTTGCTGATCATTGCTTTCTGGTTTTAAATATTTAATGTTACAGTTTCTCTCTAATGATATGGATAACTTAGTTACTCCTTGTGGAAAATGAACCTCAAGATACACAAATATAAAGACTGCCGACAGGTCAGCAACAAAAGTAGGATCCAATTATAACACCCAGAGTTTTTACAAAAAGAAAATTACATCTGACTCCTTGAATTCATCAACATGAAAAGATGCAAAAAGCAAACTATTTAGTAATTCACTGCTACTTTACCAAAGAAATGGCACTACCTACATATGTCTAATGTTGCCGTTAATGTCAGGCAAAAAAACATTATCTTTTCATTTCACAAATGTTGACTTGTTCTGTTAGAAAACAACTCAGATCATTGGTTTGTTGGTTTACAGATCACTAAACCTTCACAAAACAGAGTAATTAACTTCTTTTATTGGCCCTTTGGAAATGGAAAAATGAATTGCGCCCACGACTCCTTTGTTAGAATTGATGATGGGTTTTCTTGTTGCAATGCGGCGTGCTGCTCTCGGATTGCCTGTTCATTGCGTTTTTTTTCTTACTTCTTGTCAGCAGCTGACACAGACTTTGGGTGTCTTATAAAAAAAAAAATCGAATAGTCTTAATGCTACATTTGGGTTGCCACACAACGTCAGCCTTTTTTTCACAGAGAGATTAGTGTCACTGCTGCCAGGACTCTGCCAGTGTATTGGATTGGATGATCTTCATGTTTGCATAAACTGTATTGTTTAAATCTCAGGTCAGTCGCGACCTTCTGTGCTCGTTTTCTTGACGTTCGTATATATCAGCGGTGCTACATGGATCCGTTTTGTTGTGCAAAATTGATAATCTCAGTTCGTACAGTCACCTTTTCATCGGCCCGTCTGCTCCCTTGTGGTCGTGTTCAGACTAAAAACAAAAGAGAAAAAAGCACCAAATAAATTACGGCCAAAACAACAACGGACACCTGCTTTTAAATATCTATCCTGTAATCTCGTGCTTTGAACGCAGCCTTGCATGGAATTGATTTCCGTGACCTCTTAGTTAGGGTGGGAGGGTTCAGTAAGGTGTGGAGGGAGAGAAAGGGGGGGGGGGGGTTGTGTAGCTTTCACAGAGACCTATGGGATCATGTGTGTGTGTACCAGGCATCTCTCATCAGCCTGCAGAGGGTCAAGCATTAAGGCCAAGCCTGCCTTCCTGACAGTAGTTCAAAACTAGTTGGGGGGGGGGGGGTAAGCAGGGTGCACAGTGGGTGGAAGGTTTGTGTGTGGTTGCATGCCTGCTCCTCTCTTTGTGTGTGTGCACGCGGTGGGGAAGGGGGAGGTGGGGGGGCGGGGGGGTTGTAGACCGAGCGTGCTCCTCCTGAGGCATTTTTCAAGTGCGCTGGTGCATATTCTCCTCCATCGGCCCGAGGGGGGGGGGCGGCTGTGGGCCGGCAGACGCGGGCAGGTGCCTGGACCGAACCCCGCGCCCCACATCCAGCATCCCCGCCGGTGTGAGTGATGGGTGAACGGGCCCCCGGCTAGCAGAAGATGGTAGCCCCCCCCTCCCCCCCCCCCCTCCCCGCACTCTCCGGTGCGGCTGATAGATGGGGGGGGCAGTCCGCCTCGCCCCGTGTTGTGACAAGCAGCAGATGTTCTCCAATAACATTTATCGGCCAGGCCTTCATCTTCGGATGACGCGCACCTGTTTCCAGTCAAACAGCCCCGGAGAGGCCATCCATCTACTGAGCCCTGGGTGGCCGCCGCACCGCTGGATGGGCCCTCCGCCGGGCCGTTGGAATTCAGCACTGTTACTTTAAATATATATTACCTACATCATTTCCCCTCGTCTTTAGCGACTCAAAAGGTTTCATTCCGAGCCAACAGACGGACGGTATGCGGCCCGTGCATGACACTGACTCTTAAGTAACACAACTCAGGCTCATCTGGCAAGACACGATCGACAACGTCCGGATATGCTTCTCATCAGTGTGGCCGACGCCGCCGTCTGCAATCGTCTTTACCTCCTTCCTCCTGTTGTACTATTCGTCAGGATGTCTGTTATTACTCTGTAACATATTTGACAAAAAGAACACGGATGGATATTGAGTCTGCCGAGCACAGGAACAGGGGCCCGCAGTGTGTGTATTGCGGGTCAGGCCTTTTGCATGTCCGTGGTCCCGGGTCAATGGTCTCATGCTACTGAGGAACAGGACACAACGTTTACCATTTAGAAATGTATTTTAAGAGCACAGGTACACAAAAGGGTATTTGCTTCAGAAACAAAAGCAAACGCAACGTCCTGCCACAAACAAACCGCTAAAATGTTAAAATATTTGACCTGCATATGTATAGGGGGTCATCTTTTAATTCAAGGAGCTGATTAAGACAATACTTTGGTACTTCACTCGTTGAGCTAAAAGGATTTTTTGGGAGGCCCATTGTTATTTGCATGCTGGCTCATCAGGAGTGCAGAAGAAGAAGAAGAAGAAAAGAGAGAGAGAAAGAGAGAGAGAGTGAGAAGAGTGCAGGAAACTGCAGATGAAATAGCCCGTAAAAGGTAAGATCGCATCAAGGGTACTTTTTCGCCGTAATTAAGCCCAAGCCACTCTTTGCAAAAAGAGATTCTATCACTTAACTGCCATGGCTTCAAGTCCCAGAGATCATTTCGACCCCTCTCCGTTGAACCGGATCTCCCAGGAGGCCGCGGTGTTTTGAACTCCAGCTGACAAAGCTGTCGGCTCAGATAAAAGAGTGAGATGGGAAATCATTTGAGCACGTCCTGCACCATTTGTTAAGTTGTGGCCTGGAAAAATAAATGTTAAATGTCAAGGCTGCAAACAGATACAGATCTGGGAACTCTCCCACACTCAAAGGAGGAGCTTTAGATTCAGACTCGCCAGCATGTGTGTGTCCTTCAGCAGCAACCCCTGCCCTGCTCCAACTACTTACTGTATGCACACGTGCATTGATTTGTTGAATATTAAACGGGAAAATCTTAAAGTTTAACTGGTGTAAATTAGCATATTCACCACTGGATGGCGCTCAATATAGGAAAAAAAAGAAGCACGGATGCTCTGAATGCATATGAATATGAATACATAGCTCATGATACAATGGACATAATGAAGTTCACATATTCAGATCGGCTACTGATGTGACTGTGTGTACAACAACAAACACAATTGGAAGGTAGGTCAGCGTTGGGTTAGCATTGGGTAAATGTCCGTAATGTCCTGGGGATTTAAGAGCCAGAGTCAGTGGGGGTCCCGCCATCCAACTTTTGTGCTCCACCCAATACCTCGAAATGCCGCCGAGCGCCTCAAATGAGCTGCTCACTAATCTAGTCTGTGAGCAAAGAATGAGACCAGGCTCCGAGCGGTTCTGCCAACACGCCTGTCCTGATTAGACCATGGACATATTAAAACCATGTGCACGCCTGCTTCGCTGGTCGGGGCCTGTGCTGAGTGTCCATCAATAACACTAATGACCCGTAGCCTTCAGGGAGAAAAACAAACCGGGTAATGAAGCCACTATACCTTAAGCTCTGCTGCTTTCTGAGAAGGAAGAGGGCTGCAAGTTTAGAAGAAAAGGAGAAGGTCTGACTGGCCTGCAATTATCTGCTCTACAAACACAAACACACACACACACACACATTCGAGGGAGGCCCGGGACAGAGGAGGTGCAACCGTTATTGTAAACACAACAAAAACCTGATGTGCTGATTTGTGGAGTCTCCCCACCCAATCGCACTTCCCACTTGTGCCAACTGTTAGCCAGCACCACCCCACGGCGTCCCTTCCTGGAGGCCACGCTCCCACACCCATCCATGCCCCCCTCTGCGGAAAGAAATGTTTCCCCTGGCGTCCGAGGCAGCAAGGGTGCCAAGTCAATCAGCGTGAGAGCTGCCAGCTGTGACGGCCTGGCACTCTCGGGGTGTGATGTATGTTCCAGCGAGGGGGGGGCAGTTGTGTGCCACGCAGGGTTGTCTGCGTGGACGGGTGGCAGAGGAGAGAAAGAAGGAGGAGGAGGAGGAGGAGAGGATGGAGGCCGAACAGGAGCAGTAATGAGGCCTGATGGAATCTGAGGCCGTGCCAGCTCCCCCATTAGCTGAGTGGCTCCAGGCCCCACAAAGCATTGCCCACAGACACACACACACACACACATACACACACGCACGCACTGTAGGTACACAGCAGGTTGGGGATCCCGCCCCTTTGACACACACAAACACATGCACTCATCACAACAGATTGCATTGACTAATTTAGACCCCTCTGTCTGACTTCCTTCGGCCTTTAATAAACACACACTTAGACGCCCCCCCACACGAACACACACACACACACACACACACACACTTATCCGAGGCCGTGCCAGCCACACTTCAATACACTCTACGCCCTTTATGAGAAGGTGTGGGTTAAAGACGGCGGCCCAACGTGTTGATTAAGTGTGAGAGGATACATGGGTGACGTTGGCATGTGCTGATCAACACGGATCAAACCGCTACACGCACAGCGGTGGAGTGGTACGCCGCCAAACCCACGTGCCCTCCTCACACAACTCCACTACACACACACACACTGCTGCTCATAATATGTTGATGTTAGAGCCTTTGGATTTTCGTCCTGTGGAAGGTCTTTATGTAGGTGATGTAATTACATGGGCAATTTGACATGTAGCGGGGGGCGTGGCCACAGGGGTCGGGGGCGGGTGGCAACGCGGTGCCAAGCTATTTCCCAGACATAGTCACGGTATGTTTCCTCTTTCTTAAAAGCTTGTTGCGGCTAGATAGTTGTATTGCATCTCGGACCACGGGTTGAGGGAAAGACAAAGGAGAGAACACGTATCTTCTAATAAGTTTGAACTCTTTTAAAGTAATATAAGTTGTCTCATTGGCATATACGGCATGAAGCGTCAACGTACACTGCAAAGGTAGTAGCTGAATGAAATATCAGATCGGATGAAATATCAGTGTCGTGTTCACAGCTCTGTAATGCTCAGTCACATAATCATATAAATGAGTCCACAACATTACAGGTGGCAAAAAATCCTCCTCTAAACAATTATCACCGCCACTCCACCATGGCGGTGTCCTGCGCCATCGCTACCATCACTGCGGCTGACCTCATCAAAGCTGGACGACCCGCGCTGACCTCATCAACACTGCGCGACCCCCCGTGACCTCATCAAAGCCGGACGCCCCGTCGAGCCCCGAGGGCCGGGGGCGACAGGCCCTAAGAAAACACCCCATCCATTAGGGTGCCAAGAGCACTGTAAATGTGGAGTGTCAGCGCCAACCATCTTCACTGTCATGCCCAATCCCCCCCCCCCCCCCACGAGCCCCTCTCTTCTGGACAATGGAGCCGCTGAACCTCCACCCCTCTCAGCCACAATGTCCGCCCACGTCGGCTGGCAGCGCTGACGGAGGGGGAGGGGGGGGGGGGGGGGGGGGGTGGTTGCCGGATGGGGAGGCCCTGCTGGAGGACGGGACTCTTATTGAGCGTTTGAGCGATGAGCCGGGTCATCACATCCACCCGACTCATCCATCATGCGCCACAAACGGACGCAAATAAAGAGGACACATTCCTGCCTCGGCTCCCACTACCTCATTCAAGCCCTCGCCGGCCTTTTCTCTTCTGCCCTCGCTCTCCAGGGCCACGCAAAGCCCGGAGGGGGGGGGGGAAAGAAAAGAGGAAGGAGAGGACCAGAGTTCAGGCTCTCCCTCGCTCTTGGAGGCCATGGGAGCGCCAGAAGAAAAGCGCCAGGTGTCTTTTTAAAAAAAAAAAATTGGACTCGCGTCTCTTGGTTTAAATCTGTGCTCGGGCCAAACTCATGGGCAGCGGCCACAAGGGGCTGCACGCTTGGGGCGGGTGGGGTGGGGTGGGGTGGGGGGGTGGGGGGCAACGGGTGAGTAAAATGTAAAGCAGAAATAAAGAGAGAATGGAAGACAAGTTAATCCACATTGTAGTCCTTTATTTCTTAGTTGTTCCTCCCCACAGTATTGAATTGAAATGCATAACAGTTACATTGTAGAAAGCATTAAAACAAAGTACCTCAACTCGCTGATTACTTTTTAAAATCGATTATAAACAAAACAACGACATAAACCAAAAGAATCTGGTCCCTAAAAACGGGAGAATAAATGAAAGTAATCTGTTATTCATCATAAATTTGGCACAAGGGATTAACATGAACCGAACGTCACACAAGCTTGCAGACAACCGTAGAAAATGTCAGATACAGATCTTACCAGACCAATCATGCGTTTATGGAGAAATTAGACCTGGCTTTTTTTTTTTTTATTATTCATTCTTTATCATTTTTTTCATTTTTTACAATTCAATCATTAAATTGTCATAGAAAAAAAAAAAAAAACCTAAGTAATATCTACTCATCGACCGGTTCCATTAGAAGAATAAGGAGTGAATTGTATGTTTAATACTATCCGGCACTCAAATGTAATCTACAAACCCCATTGAACTGTGGGAAAAGGCCCGGTGAGGAATCTCCCCTCCACCCGGGCTAAGAGCAGTGCTATTCAGTAAACAAACTACAGTTTGCCAAGAAATAAATACAATTCTCAACATACAACAGCAAATAACAACAACAACACCAACAAAAAATGAAAACAAAATCATGATTGTCTAAAAATGAAAGACACACAAGCATGGAGTAGCTAACGACTAGCATTCGGGCTTTTTAGTGGTATTGTTGGCTGACTAGAATGGATTCAAGGGTTTGGAAAAAGACAAAATGCCCTTTACAGAACAACAATTAACTTTAGCACTGACTACTTATTTCAGTAAAACAAAAAAAGAATTTTCTTCTCTTCCACTAAAAAGACAATCTATTTATATCCTTTCACAGATAGCGCAGGCGGGCAGGATGGGGTGCAGTGGAGAACAGTTGGTAGACACTTGTGTGCGATGCTATGATTGTGTAGACACACGCAGCTATGGAAACGTAGATCGGCCTGATTTCAGTTTTTTTTTTTTTTTATGATCAAGTACATGTATTTATAAGAAACACCTGTGGATCTCTGTGGGGTTAAAGGGAGTCATTGTAATATATTTTAAAGATACTTCTGTCAGATGAGCTTTATGAAACATATTAGGCTGAAACGGGTCTGCCTCAGAGACACAACGCAAGCTTTCAGCTTAAAATGTTCTCCTTGACTTCTATGTGCTGGGGAATAAATGCAATTTATCAATGAAATAAGAACATCTATCTTCCATGTCCACCAGCTGCCTTTGCTGTGCAAAACATAGACATTCAGCAGAATAAATACAGCTATTATTACTCATTATTATTTTCACCACAATCGTCATCCCTGCTGTCACCCGGGTTTGGTGTTAACGGGACGACTAAATTTGAAGGTCTAAGAGGGACTTTTTCCCTCTCTATCTGTTTGGGAGGTTATTGAGGCCTTTGCTGGGTTCTGCATGGACAGTGACCGTTGCTTTGTGTGTGAGGCTCAGCAGTCAGATGGGCCGCGGGTTCCGCTCGGCAGTCACTCTGTGGACGGTCGGGGGGGAGGGGGGGGGGGGGGGGGCACTGCAACGGGCTCCCAGTGCCATAGGTCGGGTTGAAAGGGGTGAAAGGAAAGCGCAAAGGGGGTGTCATCATACGTGGCTGAGGGACTGGATGGCGCTGGATTCAGCCGCAGCCCGGGCCAGACTGTGCCACATGGTGGACGGCGCGTGGGAGGCCGGGTGGAGAGAGTCCTTTTCAGCCAGAGACAGCATCATAGCGTACGCCTTAAGGGAGAGGGAGACACAGGAGATGTTTAGCTGCCATGCTTGAATTTGCAAGGCAGAAAAAACAAGCAAAAAAGCAAGTGTTTTGGAAGCAGGAGTCAAAGGATGTACGCAAATCTCCAGCTTGTCACTTTTCCCATCTGGGCAAGTGAAAAAAAGCCTCAACGCTGAATCCTGATTGCACACGTTTCTTCTACCTGAGACTTGGATTTCCTAAAGAGGGGCTGTTTGACTGCATCGGTCAGAGAGGGGGAGCCAAACGACCCGTCGTCCTCGTCTCCTTCACTCTGCTCGCTCTCCTCCAGCTTGCGCATGTCCGAAAAGTGGCGAATGTGATCCAAGGCTGAGTAGCCGCTCTCCTCTTCTTTGTACCTGGAGGACAAGCAGAAACCTTCCGGGTCAGGCAACTCATCATAACACATACACTGGGCGAAATTTAGTTTCAGTTGCTGGGAATTTACCTCCGAGAAGAGGCTTTGCAGTTGAGGTTGAAGTCCATTCCGTCCGGCGCGATGTCATCGCCCAGCCCTCCGGGGAGCACCTTGTCTTCCTGCTTCCCAGCGGCGTTGCTGGGCTCTGCGCCCTCTTCTTCATCGGCCCCGAGCTCCTCCGCTTCCTCGTCTTCCAGGTCATGTGACCCACGGCTGGCCATCAGCGGCTTCTCTTCTTCAAACGGACCGCAATGCAACCTGCGGGCCGGGAACATTGTTTAGAACAATAGAGCGATGGAGTAAGCAAAGACAATTGACAAAGACATTTTCTTTATCGCTGTGGGCTCATTTCTTCTGCTACTTAAACACGCTCACCGAGGTCTATAAACACAGGCTTTAACTGGCTTTTGTCCGTTCCTGTGAGAGGCCTTTGTGTGGGATGAAGAGCAGAGAGAGTTTTGGGGAAAGGCAGGACGAGGCCGCTGGGACCCCCTGTTTGTCACGGAGGCTCAGGGGAGCCCCCTTTGGGGCACAGCAGCACCGGGTTGATCGCTGCTGCACTTAACTTTGTGAGTGCTCTGCCTCTCCCCCTTGTTTATTTTCTTTGCTATCTTGTATTCATCTAATAGGCAAAATATTTAGCTGACAGCAGCCATTTGGTGGGAGAGTTATGGGAGCGCTGCCTACCGGCCCGTTCTTCCATCCCTAGAGGGAGAGAGGGAGAGCTGTCCAAACGGACTCTTAATCTGTCCCTCCGTCTCAGCGCCACAGGAAACCGCTGTTTGGTTAATCATCTGGAACCACATTTAGTCTGATTCGCTAATTACACTCTGGGACGTCTTTCGTCAGCTCCCAAAAATGCCATTTCTCGCACAAAGGGTTTTGGGAGACAAGCGAGGAGTGGACGCGGACGAAGTAGATCGATAGGAAACAAAACCCATCCAGCACATCTCCGGCCTAAAGTGGCGCATTTGAGCGTGTAGTGACTTTAGAGGAAGGGGGGGGGGAGAGATGGCTTTCTCAGCACATACAGTGTTTACACCCTCTTTCATCAGCGGTTATTATTGTGCTTCTCCAGAGGTCTCCCGCTGGGACGGTGTCCTGAGAGGAGAAGACCAGCTCCAAAAAACAGAAAGAGCTCCAGCTCTGTGATTAAGAAAACAGATTTGCTAATTACGCCTTTCAAACGTGGTAATTTGCTGGGGATAAAGTATCTATCAGAAGTAGTCAGGAGCGCAGCACTTTGAAAGGAAACACGGGCCGACCCTTTGACCCCACCCCCTCTACCCTCTTCCTGTAGGCAGACATGTTGGTTCCAGATGTTGAGCCTCGCTCCCCCCCCCTCCTGCTTCTCTCCCTTCTCCCTCTTGACGACTCTCCAGCGCCCCGGTCCTGCTCTCACAAGCCCTTCTGCACAATCATCTGCGAGATCCCTGTCTGGAACTCACAATCTGCTCTGTGATCACAGCGACGCGAAGGCACGTGAAAACAAACCCAGGGACCTGAGCAGACCTCCTTAGCTGCTATCTGACCTGATCACAGCTCCGAGGATTTATTTTGCATAATGCTTGGACGTAGTTGCATGCAAAGACATCCGTTCGCACGTGTGGCCCCCCCCCCGAAAGGCACCTGATGCTCGCTCCCTCCAAAAAACCTGCCGCTATCTTAAATGCCATCACATGATGATTGCTCTCTACTCCAGACCTCTGAGCATGAAGTCATAATTAATGAGAGCTAGCTGGGTGGTTTGAAAATCCAAGTCCACAATGAGCTGTGAGCGGTTAGCCTGTTATTAAGACTCTATTAAGCCTGCAGAGGCCTTTTAACTGCATCAGTCTTATTGCAGTCGCCGTTAAAGCCAGAGTTCAACGTGCAGTAATGAGGGTCGGGGTCCTTTCCGGAGTCCTTTCTTTGTCTCTGCTGCCGAGGGCCGGTGGGCCGAGAAGCCTGGAGGATATTTGTCTACAGGCATTTTGGGCTTACCCTTCCTCGGAGGGGTCTGGGGATGCCTGGTTCTGGCCCGTGTTGCTGATGAAATTTCTTATTTCATTGAAGTAAGAATCTTCTTTGTCGTCCAATATGGCGCTGCCACTGTCCAGTTCAGACTGGGGGGACGACATAGCTGTGCCTGCGGGGAGAAAAAAAAGATTTTGTTGTTTAATGTAATATAATATAATAGAAAGTTGGTAAGTTCCCACAGGCACCTTCAAACATATCAACACAATTAAAGTAAGGTAGTGATATAATCAAATCAAATTTTTAACTAGCCATGTCATTTTGGACAAAAATAAAATTGAACTTGCAACGACTTTGGTATCTTTGGAAATTTTGAAATCTTTACTAAAATCTACTAAATTAAGTTGAAAAAGTTCCTGCCCTGTTCCTGAGTGTCTTTAAGGTTCAAGCAAACAAAACTGTATTATTTAAACCATGAATGACATATATTTTCCGCTTATCAATTATTTAGTCTATTTGTTCCCTGGATTGTTTGATGCAGCAAAAAAAGGAACTAGCAAACGAGTAATTCTGCATTTGATTAAGTGGAAACCAATTGATCTCAGCAGTTGGCAACGTGTCACTGTTTGTTCTGCTGATTCAGATTCAGAGGGATATGAAAGCAGCTCATTCCACTGCTGTTGCGGAGGCAGACCGATCTAATTTCGGCTTCTAAAATACTTTCAAAATCATGGTTAATTTATGTTTTTTAGAATATTCACTGCTGTGTCACTAATCAGCGAAGCAGCTCTCATTTACTCGAAACGGAATACTGAAGGAGAAAAACAAAGGCTTGAAGCAGCTGTAAAAAAGACAAATTCATTATCACTACAAAGGGGGAGCATGTGGAAGACTCCTCACCCGACAGATTGCCATTCTCGTGCTTTTTGAGGTGGCGGTCCAGGTTGGTCTGCTGGCCGAAGCAACGATCGCACAAGTGGCACTTGAAGGGCTTTTCCTTGTTGTGGATGTTGCGAATGTGACGTTGCAGGTTGGACGAGATGCTGAAGGAGCGGTCGCAGTATTTACACCTGCGGGAAAAGTAGAGGACTTTCACTTAAAACATGTGCCCGTGCTGCATCGTGAAACAGGGAGGTCACGCTTTGTTCTGTGGGAAACATAATGGGATACATAATGTGGGACACACATACACACATGCACACGGTCCCAGCGGTCCCACAGTCCAAGAGACGTGATGGAGGAGCTCGTTTAAGGTGAAACAGCTCTGCCTCTTATCTCCAGCCAGTGCAATAAAATTGCATTCTTCCCTCGCAAAATAGCAACAGACTTGGTTGTGGCCCTGCAAAAATTAGAGCCTCTTGCCAAGTTTCTTCACGCAAAATTATACGAGAAGATTACATCTTTTTTTTTTTTCTTCTTCTGGTGGAATTAGCTCGCTCGATTGGCTGTCCCTCAGGAACCCCCACCCCCCCCTCCCCCCCCACTCCCTCCCCGGTTATCTCAACAAAAAAATTACAATAAACAGCGGCGATCTTTAATGGCATGCCAGCGTGTGGAGTGCAGGCTATCAGACTGGGGCAGTAGAGGCCTGCGTCTGTCTTTCTCTCTCCCCTGTGGTCAGCGAGGGGCTTTGGGCCAACATTCCACTACCTTAGTGACTACAAAGCAGAGCAGTGCTGGCCAGGGCTCACTCATTATCCGAATGGGGTAAATGTGCGAGATCCATTTTTACATGTGCACTGCTGCTGCATTGTTACTTCTACCTCAGCCGCACCTGGAGAAGGGGCGGAAAGCAGGGAGATTTTTGTAACCATTTTATTGGCTCTTATTTGCTAACAAGGCACGAAAGAAAGAAAGAAAAAAAAAATTAACAAACGTAATCTTATAGTTCTTAAAGTGTGATGAGTTGTGAGAAGAAGCCTCACTTGGGGACAGCAAGTAGCCAACCGGCTCAGGGTTCATTTTTCAAATCTCGTGCATGGCCACAGCTGCCGGGCCTGGACATCTGCCCGTGCTCCTCGGTCACCCCAATTTTTCACCAAAATTCCCGGCTTCTACTCAGCTCTGCTGTTTTAGCAGCCAACCTTCAGCCCCCCCCCCCTCCCACCCTTCTTCTCTTATACGGTCACCCAGGCGACAAACACCATTTTTCATGGGGCAAATCATTTAGCTGCAGAATAATCTTCCCCGGCTTTTACGGCATATGAAAACACACTGTGTTTCCCTGTATCGCTGGGAAAACATCCATGCGTCTCTCTGTCTGCATGAGAAAACGCTGCGTGAAAGCGTGTTTGCTGCTCTCAGTCCTATTTGTGAGGACAGAAAACCGGGCGCTGTTATTCACCGAGGATAAAATGTGCAATTCTAGATGAGAATTGTTGAAACAGACGGATTGATGAGAGGAGGATGATTTTCAGCTCGAACCACAGCTTTTCAACAGTTCATAGATCTATATTTATATATACACAGCCACCTCCAGGAGACGGTAGAGTATTCGAAGGTGGATATTTAGATCCTTAGTAAAGTCTTACCTATATGGTTGCTCTCCTGTGTGGGTCCTGAGGTGGCGGGTCAGGTTGGCAGAGCGCGGGAATATTTTCCCACAGTATCTATAAATGAGTGAGGCACATTTTTATCAACTTTTTAATTACTCTACTGTGTGTTCTAATATTAGAAATCAGAGAAATAGGAACTCTTACTGTGACTCTACAGTATAAAAAAACAATTACAAAACAACCTTCCGTAGATGATTTTTAATTTATGACCACAATGACTGTTCAAAAATTGAAATAACCCACGCAACAGCAGTTGCCGTAGTTACCTGCATGTGTAGCGCTCCTTGCCCTTGCGCAGCAGCGTCTCTGGGAGTGCAGAGGGGGGGGCTCTGAAGTCAAACATGGAAGGGACGGAGCGCAGCAGATCACCGGATTCTGGCTTCAAGGAGCCAAACGTCTCCAGCTTCTCGGCCATGTTCTCGATGGCCGACATCTGAGGACACAGAGGAGAGGAGCAAACCCAGTGAGGAGTGAGCATTGTGGTTCCAAACCTAAGTGGTGATCATATCACAAACAAGCAAAATGTAAGGAGCAATGAATAATTATGAGCAATTACAATCTGTTGTGTTTCAGCAGTGGATACCCTAATATTTGGAAAGAACGCCAAATGTTTAACTCCCGTTAAATGCGTCTCACTAAATCAATCAATATTTTCTAGACTAATTGATCATATCTTGTTTGATTGATGGGCCTTATTTACAGTCATTGCACCTGGTGAAAGGAAGCTAAACAGGTATTGGGTGAATTCTCAATTTGACGTGTATCAATGATTCACGAATTGCAAGGTCAAATTCCCGTTTTGTGCAAATGACAAGCACATTTGAAGAAATGGTTTGCTCCAAGTCATAGTCAGAGCCACTGTGAAAGCAGCGCTTGTTCCCTTAAAACCTCACATGCACAGAAACACACACACATAAACACACACACCTTTAGGATTAAGGACTGCGGCATCTACTAATGAAACTTTACATTTACTTTCATCAGGTACTCGTAGGAGATACGTATGGGTGGGTCTGTTCATGTCCCGTGCACGGTGGCCGTAGTTGATTAATAGCCATCTACTGTACATGTGAAAATATATGCATGTTTGAGGGAAGAAATATATATGTATAATGCATTTGGGTTTGGAACAGTGTGTAGAATTACATGTGCCTATTATGTGAGTGAAATTGCACAGTGTGTATGTGTGTTGTCAGATGCATGTCCGTGTGTGTGCGTGCGTGTGTGTGTGTGTGTGTGTGTGTGTGTGTTTGTGTGTGGCAGAGGAGTGATTCATGTCCACTACCGGGCTGTAAACTATTCTGTGCACAATGCTGGCAGACAGCACATTCGTCAATATGAAAGATGTTGACATTACTGATCAAGGGCCAGACACGGGTAATAATGATATCGCTGTGCTGAGAGGGGCGGGACGGGGGAGGAGCGGGGGGGGGGGTCTGCAGGGGGAGTGAAGGGAGGACCTGAGGGAGGAGGAGGAGGAGAGGGAGGGGCGGGGCGGGGGTGGAGGGGGGTCCCAATAGGCCGCAGGGCCTGTCAGCCCATCTCACACACAAGGGGGAGGGAGGGGGGGTATCCCCTTATTTTATTTTTTTAAAAGGGCCACACAAATTTGCATTATTTTGCGTGTATTGGATTTTCAGCCCCGTTTCTTTTTCTTATTTCAATAAGGCAGCAAATCAATGGTGATTCAGGGTCTCCCACCAGAGCCCTGCTCCGACTCTGACATTTCATCTCCTGCTTTCACCCCCTGTCACTCCCAGGCTCCACGCCAAGATGGAGCAGACCTGGAGAGGACGGGGGGGACGACGGGGGGGGGGAGAATGGGAGAAAAAGCACGATGAAGGACTAGACCCGATAGAGGAGAAGAGTGAGAAGGAACAGGAGGGAAGGGAAGAAAGGAGGAGGCAGGCGAGGAAGGAGGAAGCGTGCCGTGGGGGAGAGAGGGGCTGACGGATGACGGTGGAGCCCGGTGTTTCGGGGCGGCTGATTAGGAGTGACGGCCGAGTGTAAAGTTCCTGCCGCAGCCGTCGACGTTCCCACTGAGGGAGGATGTGGAGTGTCGGGTCCGTTTGATTATGAATATGCCAATGCTGCGTGCCATGAATCAAAGGCAGGGGAGAGAGAGACGGGGGGGGGAGCGAGAGAGGAAGAGAGGGGGGGGGGAGCGATGGATTGAGAGATGTGTTGCGGAGGGAGAAAGGCTTTCATATTTCTTTTAAATGTACACTGTGTATTTCATCGGGCTCTTTTCAGGAGTGAGTGCTCAGTTTGTCTGCTTCACTCAAGAATACCCATAATTCTTTGGAACATTAAGGCCCCTAAAGCTGTCAGCAGTATCGAGCCTGTCCGATAAGACAGTGAAAATACTCCATCCCAGCTCCCTCTGCTGGGAAAGTCTGATCACAACTCCTCCCTTTCGTGCTGCTGAACCCTCTTAATAGTTTAATCCCAGTCATTAATTCAAACGCTGCCTCCATATCTTCTCATTGATAGAAGTTACATGATGGTTTTTGCCTAGGTGTATGTAACGGAATAAACATTAGAATACAGCTTTGTTTCTTCCTCAAACAAATAGAAGTTGAGGATCATTTAGCTTGAATGAATAGCATGGATAATGATTTATTTAGTGTTAGTTTCCAGTGAAAATGCAGTGAAATCGTGGTTGCATGGCCCACTTGAGTGGAAAACGTGAATTGTAAATCTTTAATATTTAAGTTCTTCAGCAGATTCTCTAAACAAGTCAAATGGTAACTCTAGCTGAGCAGTCAATGATTCAAACATCAAATCCAATGGTTTTAATACATTAATGATTGAAACTGATATCCATCAGTTTGCCTCAGATTACACTCAGAAAACCCCCTCGGCCTTTGAGTCACTTTTATGGATGCTGAGCCGCGTTCGTTAAGCCACTGTTTGACAATGCAGTGTGTGCGCACATGTTTGACTTAAAGAAAGAGGATAAACGGCTCCACATTTTGCTCCAAAGCCAAATTTCAAAGGTTTTATAACCCCCCCCCCCCCCCCCCCCGCCCCCTACTCCTCTCCATACGAGACCCCCGCACACAAACACACACCACCCAAAATCCCCCCTGTCTGCCCCCTCCCCGGGCAGTGTATATGTGTGTGTCTGTGAACTTGCTTGTTGCTGTAGCGTCGCTGTGGGACCGGCGGTTGATTGGCTATCTTCAGATGTCAGTGATGCTGTGAGGGCCTTAATTAGTGAGATGCATTCTCAATTGTTGATCTTTATCGGGAACCAGATGTTGGGAGGGAGGAACTAACCCCCCAGTCCCCCCCGTCAGTGTCCCAAAGAGACTGTTACCCTCGCGCTGATGTAAAGCAGCCCCCCCCCCCACCCCCCACACCTCAACACCATCCCTCCATCTCACTCATCCCCCCCAATGCCCATTTGCAAAGCACCGCTTCATTCTCAAAATAAGCAAACATTGAGCATATTATATATATATTTGAAGCTGTTGGATGGACGGGGTGGAGCTCGGCTGGAAATCCCCCCTCAAACCGCTCCGTGTGAATCAGAGAGGGGCCGTAAGTCCCTATCGCACCAGACTCAACAGCCAGACTCAAATACCCAAGGCACATTCATTCAAAATAGTATTTTATGTTGACCGTTATTAACATCCAGATGAAGTGTCTTAGCTCCGTGGCCAGAGTCAGGCGGTGGGCTAAAGCATGCGACTGCTGTGTGGAGACAGTTGTGAACTGTTATGCAGCCCATGCATTGATTAGAAAACGGGGTCTGTTTTGTAGAAGTACAGACACAGGGCAGTACTGTAGTTTAAAGAGGAACTTACCCAAGTTCTCTGATCTGGCAAACGAAACTGAGGGGCGGAACAGAAGGAAAAGAGAAAGCAGTCAGAACCAGGAAGTGGCGCATTAATCAACAGCTTTCGATTGGACACATATGGGTACACAGAGGGAATGATGGGCCCCGACGTGATTAACTTTGAATGAGCAACGGGGTCGCCTATCTGCAGAGTTATGGCGCTGGAGTTATAGGAGGCGCTAATAGTTCCCAACACTTCGCGGCGTTCAATAAGCTCATTATAGTAGGCTACAAATTCACTGCCAGTATTTAATCTAAGCCAGTATTGCTTTGCAGTAAAAATGGCCTGCCAGGAAAATAAAAAGCTGAATCACTTAACGTTGAAAATAAAAGTTCCAGTCCCCTCAGCTTTGGAACCTCTTTTTTTTCTAAATATGTAGCTGAAGAGTGAGTCAGGTGACTGAAAACAAACCCCCTCAAAAGTATACAGAAGGGCCCCAGGCCTGGTCCGGGTCAGACCAGCCCGGTCTAGGGTTTCTGGGAATGATTTGTGTGTCCAGACATCATAAAGTCATAAAGATGGCCTAAGCACTCTGTTAGTGTTTCTACTGATAGGACACCTCATTAAGGCGAGTGGGACGGCCATGTGGCTGCTGCAGGCTGGGCCCATGCAGCACTCTGGACAGGGGACATAAATCACACAAATGAAACAGCCTGTAAAAACCAGACCTGAAACAGCCAGAAAAAAAGAAGGAGTAAAAAAAAAAAAAAAAAATCAAATGCCTGAGAAAGTGGTGTTTTCACTTTCCGACGGACCGTTCTCACCCGCGGGTGCAGATTGAACAAATGAACGTCAGTGCAACATGTCATTGACACGCGAACAAATACGCCTGCGTGAACGCGCGCACACACACACACACACACACACACACACACACACACACACATATATATTTTGAGTCTTGCATTGGAAACACTGGCACAGAAAGCCCCCGGGGCAGAAATCATTGCTTTAAGAGCATATCATTTTTTTATACCGTAGTCAAAGACATGTTACGGGTAGACGTGTCAGAGTGTGCCCTTTTCTCGCTGCCACATCTGTTTCGGATAGCCGACAACGGGCTTAACAGGCAGCGGTTTGGATAAGACTGGAGCCTTATTAATCCCCTTTGGTCAGCTTGGGACAATCATGCCTTAATTAGAGGTCCTTATAGTAAGAGTCGTAAAAATATCCACACTGTTTTAACGCCAAGCTGCTGTAACGTCTGTAGATACGGGAAGCCAACGTTGAACTTGTAACATGACGTCACAACTTTCTCTAATTCAAACTGCACGAGAGCTACGGGGACGGATTCGGGGGGGGGGTTATGCTGACTATTTGACTATCAATCCGGAGTCGATCAAAGCATCGAAAATCAACTCTCAAGTGAAATGTGTAACTAAAGTAAATGAAAGTGTACAGTTGGACGGGGGAAAAGGTGTGAGTTTGTCTGGAATTCATGTTATTGAATTCCTTCCCAGTACTCCAAAGTATCCCCGGGTCCCTCCGATGCCCCAGTCAGAACTTACTTGTGGGTGGAAGAGGAATCCCGGAGTTGGCCGCATGTACTTGTCTTTCAGAGTCTCGAACGGATCGCTCATTCTCCTCTTCTCAACCCTGCTAATAATAGATTTCTCTTAACGCATGTACGGCAAAGAATATTGGTACGTTTATATTCAGTATTACAAAATGACAATTACCAATAAAATGACAGAAACCAAAACACCAAAATAGTTTTGGGATATAACACAATGTGCAAAAGCACTCCAAGCAGGCCAGTGACTTAGATTCTGGCTACGTATGCTACTGGGAATAACGATACCTGTAGATTGGGTCCATGAAGAAAGGGGTGGGCCTGGCATGCTGCAAAGAGGTGTCCGCTTTTGGGATCTCCACCACGGCTTTCTCCTCCTCATAGCTCGTTAGGTTGTTCTTGGTCTCCTCCTCTCTTGCGTTGCCTACACGGCCTCTGGTCCCCAGGCTCAGGTCCAGCGGCTGATCCTGACCGGCGGAGTGGGAGGTGCCCGGTTTGGAGGGGGCAAATGTGGCGGACTTCTCCGCCTTGCGTCTATTAGTGAGGTCGAATGGCGGCTGGGACGAAGATTTGCCCTGTGCCTTCTTGCAGTCGTCTGCCGGGGACTGCGGCTCGCCCTTCGGGCCTGCAGGTCGGGCGTCTCTGTCTGGAAAAGGGTAAACTGGGGGGGAGAAAGCTGGGAAGAAAGGCAGTGGGAACATGGAGGGGTAGGGCAGGGACCTGACCTTCTTGTCCTGCAGGCCGGCCAGCCCCGTGGAGCCAAAGTACTTCTCGGCGATGGAGGCGATGGCCTTAATAGAGTCATTGACGGCCCCCGTCACGGCCGTGTGCTCGTCCAGCGAGGACGGCACGAGGGGTGCGCCTGGAAAGTCTTTGCCGGCGCTGCTGCCCGTCAGGCCCGGGCTCGGGGCGGCTCCTTCACCGGCCTTCCTTTTGGGGCCTTTGCCAGCTTCTCGACTGGCCCCCCTTTCCCTCTCACTGTCCATGTCGCTCTCCAACTCCGAGCCCGACGTGCTCTCCAGATCGCTCCCACTGGGCGTGCTCACGTCGTCCAGGTCGCTGCTCTCGGACTGGTCACTCTGCTTGTTCCGCTGCTTGGCGGAGGACGAGGCGCTCTGGGTGTGGAGCTCTGAACCTGGCATCTGGTGGCCGGGTGCGCCGCTGTCTTTGCGCAGGGCCTTGAGGAGCTCCCGGGACTCTTGGTGCCCCGGGCTCGGCGGCAGCAGTGGGCTCTTGCTCAGCTCTGCACCAGGGCCGGCGGGAGGCGCATGGGTCGGTTGTCTGACGGGGGAGGTGGCGGGAATGAGCTGGGGCCGGTGGTAGAGTCCAGAGGGGAAGAGGCCGGGGAAGCTGAAGGGAAACGCCGGAGCGGCGGGGAAGGTGAGCCCGCTGTGGTGGCGGCTGGCCCCGAAGTAATCTGCCAGCCCGGAAACGCTGTGGCCCATTGCCAGGGAGGATTTGTCCAGGCCAGGGGCACCAGGGAGGGGCATACCCTGGGCAAACAACCCCCCTGCTGTGAAATGATTCTTCCCCTCACAGAAGCGCCGGTGCTTGTTGAGGGAGGATGTGGTGCTGAACATCTGCCCACAATCCTTGCACTTGATCTGCGTGCGGCAGTCAGCGTGCATGCGTTTATGGCGGCACAGGTTAGAGAACTGGGTGTAGGACTTGTGGCATACCTCGCCTGCAGGGACACAGAGACGGATGAGGAACGTATTAGTACTCACCGAATCCCTCCCCCTGCCCACATCCACACAAAATAACATCACATGATACAACGTCTCTTTTAAGAGATGTCGGCTGGTAGAGGCTTTGGCCAATATCGTATTCTCATTAATACTCTGACAACAGTTTTCCAACAGAGTGAGGAGGACAGGTGTGTCCAGATCCTGGCATTGTAAAGGAATCTGCTTGGTAGAAATGTTTGGTGTGAGTCAGTCGTTGCTGCTCATCACCTACACATCAAACCAAATTCCCAGGCATCTCCAACCCCATTGTCTTCCCAGGGACGCTCCCAGGGAGTCCGTAAACAATCGCACACACCGACGTGTAGGCACATTCACAAAATATTCACATAACACAGACATGCTGAGACACACACACACACACATTCTCAGTCGCATGCAGTACAATGGCTCTATTTTAAGTTTGTGAAGGAAGCAGAGTTGAATGAATCCTATCCTGAAGTCCGGTTCCCAGGGACAGGTCCCACGTCCTCTACTGCCCCCCCCCCCCCCCCCTGCCTCCCTGTCACCCCCTCAGCCCCCTCACCTTGTCCCGTTAGCTCGATCCCTGTTGTCCTGCGCTAAGTGACCTTCCCACAGTCAACCACGGAGTGCCGGCCCGTCGTTCTGTTTGACCCCGCATGTCATTCAGTGGCAACACCCAGCCATGAGAAGGAAAACCCCACTGTTTGACACTACCTATTGTCATTATTAGTGTGTCAGCATTATCTACCGCAGATGGATGATTTGTTTAAAATTTACAAAGGGGATAGCAGCCAAGTACTGATTGTTTTCCCATGCTCTTTTCTATCGCTATTCTAATAAAAGTCAAGAATGCAGTTTACAAGAGGGGGGGGGGTGTTCCTCTTTGTTGGCCCCCACCACCTCAGGATCATTTGCAAATCAGCTACACTACCGCTGACGTTTGGATAAAACTTTGATCATCCAGGCAATATCAAAAAGCAGTTAGAGGCAGCTCAGGATGATTGATTTTGCTCACATTGTTATGAGATCTTCAAAACAGGGGCTAAGGAAGTGGTGTGATTACACTTCTGCATACTTTGGACGCCCTCCAGCCACAAGGTGCTCAAGAAGCAATTTAAGGAGATGGAAAGGAAGAGCGGGAAAAAGTATTGCGGAAACAGATTTAAATAAATACTCCAGAGGAACGCCAAATGGGAAGGTTCGAGCCAAGAGTGTATGTAATGATGTAAAAAAAAAAAAAAAAAAAAAAACGTCATTGTAATGAATGGACCCAGGAAACTAAATCGAAATGAAGTGCACTTGTGGCTTGGCTGGGGTGGATACAATCAGTGTAGGAAGGTAGTTTTGGAAACATCTGGAGGAATAAAAATGAAGAGTGCATCATGCCTTTGATATTGCACGTGTTGTTTCCTCTCTAGAAGCTGTGCTTGGAACACAAATTAAGCAATTTGATTACAATTGATCTGTTTGAGCTTCAGCTCTGAATGTTTGCAGTGTGACAGGTAGTATGTCTACTTACAATGTGAGCAATACATTTTATGTTAAATAGGAATTGTTGGATCGACACAACCTAAATTAGTGAATCATTTCCAAGAGGAGAGAGGTGGCTGGCGGGGGAATAACCCTGCAGGCCTGAGCGCTTCACACACACATATATACACATACAACATCTCTGAGACACACACACACACACACACACACACCCTTAACATGATGCATGCGCTTACATACAAACAGAAGGATGTTACAGTACAACACTGCCCTACAAGTGAACGCGCACCAACCAACACTTTGGATGCACTCGCGGTCTCTCCCAGGCAGACGTCATGTTTGAGGCCGCTCTGTCTTTTTTTACCCGGGCCATTAGTTGTTTTTAAAACCTGCATATTTTCTGCTGATTACAGCAAATGGACTCCCTTTCAGAGGGAGCACAGGGAAGAGGGCTTTACATGTGGTTGCTATTTGTGAGGAATGGCGCATGTGGCGGAGGGAGAGAGGAGAAAAGAGGGAAGTCAGAGGTCTTCAGGGGAGATGCGGTACCTCTGGCCCAAATGCATATGTGTGAGTGTGTTAATGTGTGTTTGTTTGAGGAGGAGAAAGAGTTGATTTGTGAAGGGGCAGGGAAAGAGAGAAAGGGCAAAGGGTGAAGGTCATAATGCTTTAGGGGAAGGGGATCGGATCTGCGTACTGAGGTGGCGAAAATGTGAAAGGTCAAAATGTGTTTCGGTCTTGCAATTGCTGGGTACAAAAAGTGTGTGTGTGTGTGTGTGTGTGTGTGTGTGAGAAAGAGAGAGAAAGCTGTAGTGTCAACATCAGGTGAGGCAGGGTCACTGGGAGTGAGTCAAATAACATGCTAGTTTAAAGGCTGTGCTGATGCAGATAAACGTGAACATTGTCTTAAAATAATGGACCCGTTGCTATATAATCCCTGGTGTAATTCCTGTAGAACATGAACAATGATGGACCCTTAGAAGCAGAGGAAGGACAAACCAGTGTTTTTTGAAATGACATCCCATTTGTTCTTTTAAAGGCAAGTCACAAGCATATTGTTTTCATTATTGTGATTATTATTATAACGTACTGGGAAGACTTACATAGGTAGGGTCTTAGTGACTTACACATGAAGGGCTTGACGCTGCTGTGGATGTGCTTATGCTGCTTGAGGCCCGACGACGTTGCGAACGTCTTGCCGCAGTCGGCGCAGGCGTGGGCCCGCGCCCCGACATGCTGCGAGCGGATGTGCCTCTGCAGGTTACTGGGGTCTGTGAACACCTGCTGGGGGAAGGAACCGCACAGACACACGGGGGGAGTCACTACCTGCTTCTGCGGACAGGACAGCGATGCAAATCTCCGAGAAAAAAAAAGAAAGAAAGTGAATTCAATATCCCCCCTCCAAAGGTCATCACTCTACCTTTGAGCAGTTTTCACATTCATAGTGCTTGCCACTGTCATGCGACATCTGATGTCGGATAAGGTTGGATTTCCAGTTGAAGGCCTTGGGGCACTGGTCACACTTATATTCCCTCTCCTCCGAGTGGGACAGCGTGTGGGCCTCCAGACTGCAGGATGCACGAACACAGGTGTGCAAATATTAAACATTAGACACAGAGAAAGTTGTTTCTTTATCACACGTCTGTCTGACAGCGACGGCTTCACCTGCCCAATCGGAAATCTCCCTAAAAAAAAAAGTGTGTTGTGAGCTGCTGACTTACCTCTGCACATCGGGAAAGACCTGGTCGCACTCCTTACACTCCTGCAGACCATGAGACATGAGGAGGGGTCGCAAGTCTTGAGGTTCCTGGTCCTGCAGCTCGCTCTCCCCTCCTATCAGGCACGGAAAACGTTTTAAATGAACCGGATGTAAATAGACATTGCGGTTCTGTATTTACCAATATTTTGTAATCCAGGAAAGACTGCATGTTAAATTCAAATGTAAACTATATGCAATTTTGGGGTATGTTTGCGGTCATTAAGAGCCGCCGGTTCCATTATGAAGAGCATAAGGGGGAAAATAAAATGACTCGATTAGCCTGTGGTCAAGTCTCATATGAGTTGCATTGACTCTCTTGTTACATCACGACAACATACAGCTTGAGGACATATTTATTCCCCAGGGCATAAACTGTGTGTCCTCGGGGTAAAAAAGGCAATTTCAGACTCCTCTTTCCTGTGTCATTGTTGCATGAGCTCATTTTCAGCCCCTTAACGTCACCCAGAGCGACGCATCCGTCTTGTCACTCTTCTGCACCCAGCGTTTACAATGGTATGAAAATAGCCCCCTCGTTTAAAAATAAGAAGTCACACCTGGGTTGAGGAAGGAGGAGGGGGGCATCCCACACGGCTGCTTCTGGTGGTCCAGCAGCTGGTTACGGGACTCAAAGTGCTGGTCGCAGTCCTCACACTGGTACTGCCTCTCTTCTGCACGGTGGGAGAGAGGGACGTTAGCGTACTGGGCGTTTGGGCGAGGTGTCGAGGCGGTTGTGTGTTTGTGCGGGTGCAGACCGTGGATATCAGGAGCCATGGTGTCACATGAGTATTCTTCAGCCTTCATGAAAAGTAGCAGCTCCTCGCCGGGGAAAATCTCCCTGTCGACCTTGTAGAAGATCTGCCGACAAACGGAAAGAGGATTTTATTTAAATCGTGCTTTTTATATCAGTTTATTTAGAAAGGTCATACCATCAGTGCAGCTTAACTCATTTTAAAACCAGCAGAGGTCACTTGAGTATAGCTCTTGGTACAAAAATGTACTCACAAAAACCCATCTGCTACACAATGCTTATTATTTATGTACACCCACATACACACAAGAGAAATACGAATGGAAATACACACTCGTTAGCCTGTGATTAACCATCATGTCAGATATCTTTATGAAAAAAGGAAGCAGAAACCATCCAGTACAATAATATTGTCTAATATGCTGCATACATTCACACAAAAACTGGATTCAGAAATGATGCAGTAAGCAAGCGAGCTCACTTATAGTGATCAACCGTAAGTGATGAAAAATGCCTTCTGCTAATTGAGTAGTTCAGTGATGGATGGAACTTCCACAATAAGATCAATTAAGAACTAACACCACTTCTTCCGAAATCCACTTACTTTAAAAGCATAAGCATTTCGACATATAAATACTCGAGGTGCAGATTTCGATGCAGCCACGATACACACTGATTAGTTGTGAAACTGTGTTTTCTGCGAGGGGGGGGGGGGGCAGTGGTTTCAGAGAATCAGCTGAGAGACCCTGGGACTGAGGTGCTTCCCATGGACACACAATGGCCTTTCTCTGTGAAACAATCCAGCGTGGACGTTATTTTTGGCATGCTTTGGAGGTTCAACATATTACCTTCCTCTACCGTGTCGACGTGACAATGATGATGGGGGGATTTATTAGAAGTGCATAGGCGGGGGGGGCTTCTGGGAAGGCACGGGTCACAGGTACCCAGCTCATGTACAGAATTCCTGGCGAGCACTATAGGAGCCTAAAGCCACTCTGGCTCCACAGAGAGTTACAATAAATATCTTGGTGACAATAAAGATCAGGATGTGTTTTCCGTCAACCGCGCTGCTGCAAGTGTTTGTGCGATTGTTCCAACTTCCGCCAAAAAAAATATAATACGAAAAATGAAATCCACTCCATATTTTTACAGGCTCCCGCGTGCCTCACTCAAGCACAGGATGTTCCTCGACTGAGAGTCATTCGGGGGGGGGAACTGGAGTGAGGGGAAAAAGCACAGTCTGACCGAGGCCCAGGTCTAGCATGTCAATAACTGAGGAGCCATTGGAGTGGAGAAACCGTTGTAACTTAGTAGCATGAAAGTGAGATTCAAAATTCAGGAAAAAGAAAAAGTCTGAGCAGCCAAGAAGGTTATTGGGGGGGTCTGACTCCCATTACAGGGCTTAACCAGAACCATTACAGTTATCCAGAACAGGAGAGACAATTACATAACAACCAGTAAACGCAAAGTAAAAACAAATGTTTTCATTTTTTTGCAGCATTTCCCCCATTAAAACCTTTCCAATTGACTATGTTCAGCCGCTCCACAGAGGACAAGTTCGCCTGCTTTTCATCATCTTTGTTGGTGCGGTGCAGCATCCCTGTTGGTTCTAAGAGAGAATAGAGGCGGCTGAACTGTGAAGGGTCCCGGACAGAAGCTTTAATCCCTCTCTAACCTCCGTCCACAGCGTGAACACACACACACACCGGCTCGAACATGGATGGAAGTTCACACACAAACAGACAGACACTCTCCTTCCTGTGCCCGTCACCTTTTGTGAGGCCACAGAAATGTTGTGATTGAGGAACAATAAAGGGACAGTTCAAACAGACGTTTGTTTCCGCCCCGAGAGACCGATACGGAGGAGGAGCGGCTTCAAGGGCCGAGGCCTCGCAAACGCTCAAACCTCCACAAAGTCAAGAGTAAAGGCGGTTAAGTGCAGCTGGTGGTCTTTAATTGTAGGTCTTTAAATCGAAGATCCAGGTGAGTCTTTCAAAGAAAAAGAAGCGAGCCCGGCCTCTGACCTCCTTCTTGTTTTACGGATCAACGTTTCAGTTCTATGTTCTATTTCCATTTGTCTCGCCGCGCGCGACCCACGTGTTTTCGGGGCGCGTAAAGTGCGCACACCGGCAGGCACAGGAGGGGGCGATTACCAATATGAGGGGAATTCCCCCGACAGCTCCTCCCCTTTCCCTGAGGGACGCCCGCAGCAGATAAACACTGAAAACACACTCAAACAAAAAGGAGGAAAAAGAGGCAGCAGTTCTCTGAAGAACAAACGCAAGAGGCAGAGTTTGATTTTTTTTTTAACATGTCATGGACACACACACACACACACACAGTGAAGCTTAACAGTGGCTTAGAATAACAGGTTATTCTGCAGATAAGATAGCCAGGGCATCTGAGTTCACACTGAGAAAGCAAGCAGCCTCCGCATCAAGGCCCAAGTCCCTCCGCATGGAGGGAAAAACTATACAGAAGAAACCGTTTTAGAAAGAATTCAAAACATTTCTCCATTGGAAATAAACAGGGAGCCTTAAGCTCCCATTAATGCAAAGCCTTTCTGGTGCTCTGCGCAGGCTGCAGCAGTAGCAGGGAGGCTAATCTTCTCACTAACTGCCCTCTGTACCTCATCAATTATTTCGCATTCATCAATATCTACATTTCCCCACATGTGCGTTCATCCACTCACACTTAGCTCCCCCCCCCTCCTTTTCTCTCACTCGCTCTGTCAAAGGTCACGACATCAAGAGGATCAAAGGCTATAATCGGACTACTTGGTTACCTTGGCACCATTAGTCACCAGCAGAGCAAACACAGTCACATTTTCCCCGGGAAACGCCCCGACGGCACACAGCTCATTCGACAGGGACGCCGCTGTCCTGCCACAATGGACTTTCAGTCTGCTCGCCGCTCCTCCCAGAGAGAAAAAATAACACCGAGGCTCAAGCTGCATTACAAAGTTGAGCAAAAAGGACGCAGTGAATCAAAAGGGATGGAAGTGACCAGCGATTCAACCAAACCTCCACTGTTCTTGGATTCCAGCTAAAATAATGACAAGTGTCGTTAAATGGGAGAAGAACAGCCACTGCGTGGGTTACCTGAGCTCTCAGTGCATTTCGGTGCACGTTCACACGGGATGCAACCGCCCTGCGGCCATCGGGGGTCACGCAAGCGTTGCGCCGCACGCTTTGGCGGGCCGCTCGCCACTCGGCATTGGAACGAAAAAACCTTTTCGTGACTCCCATAGAAATAAAGAGCACAAGCAGACAGTGTGCAGCTGGTTCCAGCGGGTTTGGATGAGCATGAAAGGGAGCCAACGTGGCTATATTTGTCTTACAGTGAGTGAGCTGCGGTGAAGCGGCCTCATGAAGAAGCAGACACTTTCTGGTATCTCATGGACGACCGGTCATGAGCCTCAGGTGGAAACTCTGCATCTTTCCAAGTGACTTTCTTTCAGGGGCTCGTCCGAAGGCCTCAGTGGAGCGTCTCATTTAAACGATCCGCGTCGAATTCACAAGGTGCTTCCAAGTTCTACATTCTACAATTTTTATTTTTTACAATCAACTCTTTTTCATAGCTGAATACGCCTGAAGCTGTTCTCTCACTGAGCTACAGTCCCCTCGTGATTTCACCGCCTGTGTAGTCAGCACTGTGAACGGCCGTCAGTGTTCTGCTAACATGCCCCTCGACCACTTCATCCCACTCGATACTGAGTGAGAATCAATAGAGCAGACGACCAGATTAACGCTCATATCCCTCTGCACTATCTTATGAAAGGCTCTTTAGGGCCTTGTTGGAGGATGTTAATTGCAGATTTAATCCATTTTCCTTTCAATCGAACCGGTGGAGTGAGGAGCGCAGCGGAGGGGTAGGCGGCCCTAATTGCCCTAATTATCTTAACGACAAAACGCGGCGATCGCGGTGGGATCTGTGCGAGAAGTGCTCCGGCTTCGTCGTTCAGCTCGGTGCAAAACAAATGAGGATATGAGGACGTGAGGACACGAGGATTTGAGGATTTGAGGGGCGCGCTTGCGGCAGCGGCGGTCAAAGGCTAAAGTTAGACACAAACAGCAGGCCAGAGTTAGACTTAATGATTACAAATGAGACAAGAGTGTTCGCAATTTATTATTTTCTCTGAATCCTTTTGAAGAATTTGGCACAATAAACAATAATGAATAATTGTAGAATCCTGTGGAGTTCTTCTTGCTCAGCTGTTTCTATTCGTAAAGGACTAAATTCAAAGCTATTATGAGAGAAAACCAATGTAATCTGTAACTTAAGTCCTATTTAATTCAAACAGCTGAACATTTACAGTGACACAATGTTTTAGAGCCAAATAAGTGATTTTTTATTTCCCCTTTGCAACAATAAAGTGCTTGTCTGATTCGGCCAAAGAGAAGACTGTATTTCAGCTTCAGTTGGGGAAAAAAATCTTTTTCTTAATATTTGGAAATCTGGTGAAGAAGTCCTCTGCAGCTGCTTTAATGCCTTTAATAGTAGAGCAGACAGGTTAAAAATGAATTACGACAGAGAAGGAGAGAAGGAAATGAGAAGAGGGATTCCGATCTGTTCCTCCAATAAGACGTTACAGGCCTTTCCCCCCCCCCCTCTCTCTCTCTCTCTCTCTCTCTCCCCCCCTCTCTCTCTCTTCTCGCTCATTCCGTCTTTTCTCACTCCCTCACCCTCCCGAGGTTGGTCATAAAGTTTTATGATAAACAGAACTGGGTCAGGAATAAGAGGACGCTGCCACGGCCTCAATTGCTGCTTAAAAACAAACCAGGACCCAAAATGACCGCCACGCCGCACCTGGGAATCAGTGTCGCTGCTGTGACGTCGCCCTCAAACAATTCGCGCAATAGTTTGGCTAAATTTGGCTGCGAGGGAGGACTTTTGGAGAGCTTTGTCGTGCGTAAGTCTTGGGTCGCTCGGCCCGTGAAAAGGTGCAGAAGGAACTCGTTGCGTAATGTGTGGTTTTCAGCGCCGGGCCCCCTCGATGCAGCACTTTCTCCGCGGCAGTGAAAGCCGGTTGGAATCAGGTCAGCTAAGAAAGAGGAGCGCGGGGAGTCATCTGAACCGCAATGGACGATTCCCGGTGGCGCGCGGCCCTGCGCGCACACGTGCGTCCCTGTGAAACTGTCAGTTACAAGTGTATGTATGTGTGTGTGTGTGTGCGTGTGTGTGTGTGCGCGCACACTTCAGAAGACACAATGAAACACTTCTTCACACTCAAAACCAGTCAATGCAAATAAAAACCACCGTAAACGCACGCCCACACACGCACACACACGCTATCAAAAACTGACAGCCGCTTAACAGGGCCACCCCCCATCAGTCTATTCGTTTTAAAACGTACAGACAGGCATTGTGAGGGGGCTACAATGTTTTCAAAAAACACCAATGTCGGCCGGAAGGCTTAAAGACGGTACATTGTGCCGTGTTGTGACAGCGTGTAACACTTAACAATCGCCTCATCACGGCCGTGTCCGTGACGTGTCGGGGCCTTACACGGCCACCCGAGCAGAACCGCGGCGATGACAGCGCGTCTCACCTCGCGCAAAAAGGGCGCCACACACCAGCTCTCCCCGCGCGTTTGTCCCCGTGTCTCTTTGAGAGGAGCGCTTCTGGGAAGCTTCTTCTTCTTCTCCTTCTTCTTCTTTCTATTTCTTTCTTTCCCCCGTTTGCCATGCTGTTCAGCTCCCTCAGCGTCTCCCCCCCCCCCCCTCATTTGCCGCGTGGAGGACATGCGCAGGAAGGGCGGGAGATTTGTTCTCGAGGAGCTTTTGAGCTTTTTACCCTTTTAAAAAAGATTTCCAAAATGATTTCCCGGGCATAAATACGTCACTGCCGTGCACTTTTGCACCGCAAATCCGACAGGCGACGCGCAACAGGTGATCTCCGGGTGGACCACCGGTGAGAAGCGATGACAAAAGTGTGCACGCCGGATTATGTCTTTTCACTCGGGTCAAGCCACGGTGTGCTCCATACACATGTCAAATCAAGTTTAGCCTCTTGTCTCGCCGCCTTGCTGCAGGGGGGGGGGGGGGGGGGGGGTTCGGGATTACCGAGGTGAACCCCTATGTGTCTGCAGCACGCACCTCCCCGAGCAGCCCAGGTGAGCAGCAAAACAACTGTGACATTCCTGGCATGTCTTCCGAGTTTATATCGCAAGCGTGACCGGGAGGTGTGTGGAACCATCATCTCTGATCCTCCCCTGTGGTCCTCGCACGGCAGAAGCCAGAGCACAATTTAAAAAAAAGAAGAAAAAAAAAGAAAACACACGCAGATAGCGAAGAGTTTTCTGCGGTTCGGCGTGGGAGGGGGGGGGGGGAGAGGTGTGTGTTTGTGTGTTACAAAACCGAAGGCAGGGTGGGCCAGATGCTTTTGGGAGTATCTGACTCGGATCATGATAATACCGTTTAACACAACAGCACGCAGACAGGACAGCCATTGGGAACAAATAAAAGGGAAGCCTTCTGACATCAGAAGCGGTTTTAAGGCCCTTAATGACTTTCAGTTGCTCTTTATTCAACCTGCCAGACGGCGGGATTCGGGCACATCACCATGTGGGAGTTCGAAATCAAGACTTTTTTTATTTTTTTTTATCTCTGCCTCCGTCTTTTTTCTTTTCGTCAGATCATACCCCTCTTGCATGTTGTTGAGGTGGTGGAGTGTGTGCACGTACCTGGTCACCTATCTGGCACACTGTCAGGTTATGCTGCTTGGCCGCAGGGGCAAACTGGATGTGCTTCAGCCAGCTCCCGATATCTGGCTTGCTGGCATCCACGCAGAATTTTACATGGCCTGACCTGTCCAAGATCTGCAGGGAGGGAGAGAGAGAGGGAGAAAGAGAGAGAGAGAGAGAGAGAGAGAGAGAGAGAGAAGAGGGGGGGGGAATCAGACTTTGATCAGTATCAGTCCAGGTTACTGTGTCCAAACACTGACTAACCACATACCTCCCACAAAGAAATAAGACTCAAATGTTAGGAGCTGGTCTGTGGTACAACACACGCACACGCACGCACATGCACCCCATACACAGACACGTACACGTTCCCCAACGCACATGCAGTGTGTGTACAGTAGGAAGCTATTTTTAATTACCTAAACGTTTCTTTGAAATATAAAAATGCGTGTGTGCATTATTTAAATATTTATAATCAAAATTTCTACAGCAGTTTCTGATTGAATTTTTTTTTTATCACTACCACAAAATAATTAATACAACTAGATATATCATGTAACGGTGATATTTATGTTTTATTCAGCCTTGAGGAACTTTTTCAAGGGAAAATACCATTCCCATTGCAGCACTAAAAAGTAATTTAAGGTTTTATTACGCAACAATAAATCAGAACCAAACAAGACTAAAAAGCTCTAAAAATATATAATCAATAAATCAATAAAATAAGAAAAAACTAAATATGAATGAAAAAATATGTCATCCATCAATTTCTGACTGATCAGTCTGGTACCATGTTGTATAAAAAACGAGTTGTATACATATGGTGCTAAATAGTTCTGAATTCATATTTATTTAGAAATGCAAAACTGACTGAATTCGTTTCTGAAAGTGTGGTTTTATCGAATAAATATTAATCTATACTGTTTTAAACAGGTTGATCTTCATAAATGTCTATTTAAAAGGAAATAAATTAGGCCCAAACGATCTAATAATAATGATGATATCACTAATACAAATATTAATAATAGACCAATAAAACAATTGCCTTACTCTCCCACACAAAATTCATTAAGCACTCAAAGACCAAAATAAAAATGAAATAGCATCAACCGGATTTTCATGCAAATACAAAACGCCATTTCTATCGTTTACAAAACATTTGTACAGATTTTCTCTCAACGAATTGTCACCGGTGTAACGTCGATTTAAAGTTTCAGGACGCATCACACATCAGTTGTAAACTTTATTGGGAGGTATAGATAAACTTAAAAGGAAATCGCCAGTGCTAGAAATTAAGCAGCCGATAGGAAGCAGTCGATTGTTGGGATGTAAAGCAGAATCTCCACCAGGGTCTCAAATCTGTCTTTGTATAGCCGCCGACTGAATAAATATTTACCTTGCATAAAGCCCTTTGTCTGGACTGCATGGATCTACCCATTCATCATGCAAAAATACTCTCCGCTAATTAATGCAATCGTCAAATTAAGGTTACAACGAAATGAACAATGAGCCATTTTGTTCATCGTTCGCTCGCTATGCAAATTGTATAATAAAAGCAATATTTTCGTGTCCATCCCATAATGTTTGCTCTTACCGCTGAAACTCGGTGCGACAGTTAAAACCTCTCGGGAGAATAACCGCGCTGCTAGCGGATCAAAAGTGATGAAAAGTCCGTTGTAAAAAAAAAAAAAAAAAAAAAACTTTAAAAAGACTTTAAAACGACAAAAACAAAAACCTCGGCCGTCAGATGAACCTTAAAAAGAACTACGAACGCTTCCAGCTCGCTGGCATCGAGATAGAAAACAACAAGAAGAAGAAGAAGAAAAAAAAGCAAAACACCAGCTCGGCGTTGTTTTCTTTTCGCTGCCGCCGCGGCGTCTCCTTCAGCCCGCGGGACGAGTCGAGTAAATCCCCCCGCTGTCCTCTACAGTGTTGTCTCACGGACAAACCGCCGGCTGTCCCCGCAGACACCGCGGGTCGGAACTGAAGCACCTCCCGGACGCATCGACTGTGGCTCCCCGACTCTCGGCTCTGCGCGCGCTTCGCTGGGCTCGTCCGCTCCTCACTTGTCACCCCTCCTGTCCTGACGCACCCAGGTGTCCACGAGTAGCCCATTCAACTTTTCATTTTTCCTCTCCCCCCCCCCCCCCCCACACACACACACACCCCTCTCCACCCCCCCCCCCCCTCTGCTCAGCCAGTCGGGATGTTTCGTCTATGATAGCAGATACACTCGTGTGTTTGTGTGCGTGTGGGTGGCTGGGGACGAGGGGGGTGGGGGTGGTGGTTGGGTGGGGGGGGGGGGGGGTTCAAAGATCGCCCCCCTACTTTGCGCGTCGCGGACAGTTTGTGTGATGTTTCTCTTGTGCGCATTGTCTCGTTGGAGAAGGAACCCGGCGCGTCCATCCCTATGTGTCCCACCAGAGAGGGAGAGGAGGAGAGGCACGGGACCGTCTTCGCCTCGGCCCCCCACCCCCCCACCCCCCCGGTCGGAAGCGACTCCTCTCCGCAGTCAATTTTAAAGTGACAGGGGCCCGGGGTTGGAGAGGGTGAGCGGGGTCAGGGAGAGGTCGGGACGGGGCTTTTGAATGGATGAACTACGCGCACACACAGGCAGCCCGCTTTAATGAACCAACACGAGCATCACAGCGCGTTATATTATCCACGTGTTCACAAACCTTTTTTTTTTCTTTTTTTCTCCCAATACGCCGTGCCAGTTCATGGACCATTTTACGGCATTATTACCCCAAACCTTCCTTTCTATAATATACCCTTTTGTAACTTAATGACAATAAGAAAAGTGAGAACTATAATAAAAAAACAGTCACCCAATGCTCTGATTGTGCTCGCGTTATAGGGACTGAAGTAACAGTTAGACCGAAGTGTTCCTCTTGGGGACCTTACAGGAAACTCAGTATGGACCATTGCAAGTCCCTCTGCCCCAATTTGGGAGACCCCAACTTGAACTAAAACCGCTGGTTGTTTGGGGGGGGGGGGGCTGTACTTTCCCTCACGAACCATCCCACTCACACACACACTCACACACAAAATAAGCAATAATAAAAATGAATGCAGCTTTAAAAAAAAAAAGACAGGAATGGTGTTAAAAAAGTACCAGACGAAGCAGGATTGCCAGTGTGTAAATCAATCTTGTATTACAAATAAATATATAAATCGTGGGGCATTTACTGCCCGCTGTGCACCTGCTTTGCGGCACGTGAGAACACGTCGCGTTAGCTTCCATCCGTTGGTGTTCCATCTAAATGGGAAAGCTTGCCGCCGAAAAACGATACCACGTACACGTACAAAGGGACAAGGGTACGGAATAATAAAGAAAGGTCCTCGTTGTCAGTGAGGGGAGTTTATTAGGCAGCTCATAAAGCTGGAGAGGACAGCGCTTTGGCTGACGAGAACAGATGATGATGGATAACGCCTCGCTCTGTGACATTGACCTTCCATCCCAGATAATGCCCATTGTTTTACAAAACCGCGCGGCAAAATGTGCAGGAAGGACAGGAAAAAAATCATGTGTAAATAAGGCAGGACCCCGCCACCGATTCCCATCGTCTCGCGCTCCTTGAGAACCGCAGAGAGACCCCGGTCCGCCCGCTCATTGATTTCCTGCCTCTCCTGGACTTGTCCATTGTTGGAACCCTTTTTAATTTAGCCATAAATTGGGAAAGCTCAAGTCGAATGAGCTGTTCTATTTTCTCCCTGTCAGGATGAGGGATTTGTTTTATGATGCATTGTGTATTAAATACAAGTAATCTGGGAAAGTGATTGCTTCACGGCCTCGCCGGGTCTGATCGAGGATCCTGAGAGAGAGAGAGAGAGAGAGAGAGAGAGAGAAAAGGGTCTGGGCTTCTTTCCGAAAAGGAGGAAATGTCTGGAAAAAAAGGAGGAAAACCCCGCGTGGGTTTGTGGGATCGGGGCTAAACTGGGGGTAAGGCCCCCACGAGTCTGAACTGCTGTACTCCTTCACCCTGTCAGGAGAGGGCGTGCTCAACTGACGTGCACTTTTTAAAAGCATTTTCTGAATCAATGGATTTTCAGATGACAATAAGATGGTTCACCGTGACTGTGGGTTGGCACTCATTGATGTGAAGAAAACTTCTTCTTATTTGAATCTGTAATATTTATCGCAAATTAAGGAGAACAACGAAAGTCCGAACAAAGGGGAAAAAGTATGTTTACACAAACATTTGTTTAATTTTGACACAGTTGCGCAATTAAAAAAAAAATTAACTTTTTGGGTCACGTGCACGGCTTGATTTCTGAGCTTTTTGACTAATAGTATATGCGGTGGGGGGGGGGGGGGGTCATTTCTTTTCTCGTCCGCGTGAATTGCAACACAAAACATCTACATTTAAGGCGTCAAATTTGCTAGATGGGACATGAAAGATTCGGCTGTACGGGCCTGAATATATAAACACCCGAACGGGGCCTATAACGCTGTTTAATCTACACCGGGGCAAAAAGACTGATGGGGGTGAATTTAAAACGCTTGTTCGTTTGTTAATAAACCACGAGAAGGATCTGCAAGGCGTTGCTTCTAATTTATATTTATTTCGCCAAACGGCCATAAGCACAGTTCTGATATGGCGAGATGAAATAGATCCGTTTTATCTGAATTATGCCATGCCTTTTGTCATAATGCTTTTGACATAGCTACTAAATAGCGGCGTGGAAAAGCTGTTTATCAACAAATTACAAACCAAACCCATGCAGGCTTCAGGGCATGTTTGTTCCGACTATATCATGCCACACAGCATTTCATACTTATTTAAGAGAGCCTTAAAAAAAAACGGACAGCATCCGCGTGATGTTTGGTGCGCGGGCTTTAAAGTGTGAAATTCTTGAAAGGAGGTTAAATTGCTTTAATGGGCACGTGCGTATTTTGCTCGCGGCTTTCTTGTTTGTTTTGGTTGCTCGGTCACGCAAAAACCAATTCATACATAAATGTGGGGGATTTTGTTTTGTTTTAAACGATCAAATAACCTCACATTTGACTTGATCAGAACTTCATGGTCTGACACAGGCCTGTTGTCCTTTTGAGTAACTTTTTTTTTGTTGGAATAACTTCGCTGCCATGTACCCAAAAAAAAAAAGAAAGTCAACTTGGATTTTCCTGCTCCATGGTGCCATGTGAAGTCAGATGGGACCGGCTGGATGAGAGGAGGGGGGAGGGGGGGGGGGGGGTGATTCCCGTGTGGGTTGCAAACTGACTCCAGCCAGCGAGCTGCGGAGCCTCCACCGCTGCTGCTGCTGAGGGGCCACATGGAAAACCGTGTGTATGGGCCCGCGCGGTGCATTCCAGCACATCCTCCAGGAGAGCGGAAAAAAACAAGAAAGAAAGAAAGAAAGAAAGAAAGAGAAAGAGAGGCGACGAGAGGAGGGAAAGAAAATATCGCCGCTACGTCGACATGAAATAGTTCTGCCATTCATGGCGAGACCTCCCATTGACACCGGCGAAAAGCTGCATTAAGCCTCCGCCATGACCCCCCCCCTCCCACCTCCCGCTCCCCCGCCCCTCTGCGCCCATACCCCGCACTCCCCCACGCGTATATTTTATTTTTCCAAAATGTGCTGCGATTGGATCAAGTGGTAAACGCGGGCGGTTCTACAGTTTGCGCAACAACCGCGCATCGCTTTCTCTCATTAGTCCTCCATTAGTGCGCAACGACATCTTAAAAAACGACGCACCCGATGTCCTCGCTGCCGCGGAGAGGACACCGAGAGCCGAACATGTCAACAAGAAACATTCCCGCGTGTCTGGAAGTAGGCCCGTTGCGCGCGGCGTGTTAATCTCCGCCTCAGTAATTTGGTTTCTGCGGGAGAAGACAGAAGCCCCGCTGCTGTGCCCTGCACTTCATAAATCACTGCTTTATGTGGACAAGGTCAGCAGCACCCCCCCGCCCTCCACTGGCCCCTCCGCCATGTTTACCCGGCCGCCCGGGGGCTCTCAGGACCAGACCAGCTCACTTCTAATTACTTTGGATTATTTTCATTTGCCGGGGGTTAGTCCGGCATTCCGCCAGGGAGGGGGGGGGGGAAGAGAGGGATGATTTCTTGACAAATTCTGCGGCCTGAGAAGAACAGGCCCGGCGTGTTTGCTGAATTAGCACCCGGTAATGTTGTTACGGTTCCTTGTCTCTGACAACAGCCTAAAATAAACTATTTCCCTTTAGAATTAGGGGTGGGTTCCGTTGGTTTCCATGAGATCAGACACATTTGTTTAGCCGTAGCTCAGATAAATGTCAATATATTTCTAGTGAGGCGGGGCATCAAGGGGCATGACGCTTGATTGAGAGCATTTACGAGGGTCCATAAATGATCTCAGCTCACTTACCAGTTCAGGGTACGACCTGCGAGAGAGGGGTGTCGTGTTTTTCCACAATTAAATGCTTTTGTTAACCTAAGCTGCAAACCAATAAACAGACACTCAAGTACTTAATTAAAACAACAGAATCCCGTCTACTGAAATCTGTGTTGCAGAAGCAAGGGAGGAAACGCGGGGCTAATAAAAGCGCTTTTATATCCCCCGTGTTTATTTTCTTAAAATATTAATGTGATATTTAATGGTTCCTCAACGTAAAGCAGATATATCGCTCCTCGTGCCAAAATCAACAGTGACCGGGCACAACGACGAGTCACGCTCACTGCTCATCATCATCATCCTCATCTCAGCATCGAGGGGGGGGGGGGGGGATGTAAAACTCAAGAATGGCTAATATTCATCAAGCAAACGTTTTAAGCATGCAGCATCAGCAGCAGCGAGTTGGAGGCTTTAAGAGGGTGGTTGGGGGGGTGGTGGTGGTGGGGGGGGTACGGCAGTGATGTACAGAAAGCAGCACAGGCAGTGGTAATCACAGACACGTCCTCTGCAGACCCTCGGCACACAGGGCCACGCTGTATGTGGGCTTCGGGGTGCGATAAAGCTGCACAAGAGTTAAAGGTCACGTTTTCCAAGCATAAATCCAGCGTGCACATCGCTCCTATACACGCATGGGACGGACTGGAAACTTAAACAACCCACTCCGGCCCAGCCAGGGAAACAGAGGGGGGGGGGGGGGGGGAGGTAATTAGAGCACGTTGCCGGCTGCCGCAGGGTGAACAAATCGGCTCTAAAGCGCTCATAAGATATCATCTTTAAAAGGTTTTTTTTCCATTTTTTTTTTTTTATGTACAAGAGGTAAAGCGGCGTATGGAACTGAACACGCCACTTCAGAGGTTCAAGCGTCACACATTCGTTACATTTATTAGCCCTCTTCTCACGTTTAAAGGCAGCTTTTCTGCTGCAGCACGACGACAATCTGCTCTTCATACAGCGCGTCCAATCGGAAGGCTAATATTTTAATGCATGGCGGATGGCAGACAGACGTAGACAACACTCGTCACAGTGTGACCCGAGAAAGGGGGGGGGGGGCAGCTGACTGGCAGCTACACTTGACAAAAACAGAATCCAAAAGGAGGTGGAATATATATAAGTGGTACATTTACAGTCATCCCGAGCTTGAGGAACTCAGTCGAGGTTTTTTTTCTGTGACAGAGCAATGATTATGGTGAAAAAGACACGCAAAGATGTTCACACAGGCCGTATTGTTTGTCTACTTTTATTGAGTGTTTCCCTCCCGTTCTTACACAGAAAAAGGCTTCTATTGTTGAAACGAGGAGAAAAACACGGGGAGAGGGCCAAACGAGTGTTCCTCATCCAAAATGTACAAGACTGCTATGTGAGAAAGTGAGAAAATGTACGAGAGTAAATGGACACCGTGAGCTGATTGTGCAAGTGGTGGTGGTGGTGGTGGTGGGGGGGGGTTTACACGCGGGTGCAGACACACACACACACACACACACACTAGGTCAGCTCAGCGTAGGCGGGCCTGATTAAAGTCAGAATTAACGCGGAAAACAACAAATCAGCTGCAACAACCCTAAAAAAAAAGGAAGGAGAGCCGAGCAGCTCGCACATAACGCGGGGACACGGAGTGGCTCCCATTAAAGGCTTCACTGGCTTTCAGTAGCATCAAAGAGGCCCCTGAGTTAGGCTGGGATTATATTTAACCTGGGAGCTCGTCGCGCTGCTGAGGGCACATGCCGATGCCGCTGCCAGCACACCACGCTTCTGGCATTCAGACCAACGCTCTCATTAAAATGTGGCTTGGGCACAATCTTTCCTGCAGGAACACACACACACACACACACACACACACACACACACACACACACACACACACACACACACACACACACACACACACACACACACACACACACACACACACACACACACACACACACACACACACACACACAACGGTCAACAACGAAACAACAAGACAAAAAAATTCAAGACTGCTTTGTATATATTTGAACACTGTAGGAGCTGTGTAGTATCTTTCAAACTTTTAACCATATTTATTCACATCTCTGCAGTTCAACGCACTTTGTACCTTGTGCGTCCGAAAATATAAAAATGTAAGGATTTTCTGAATCATAAAACGTAAAATAATCCCATTGATTGACCAAATTCCTCAGTTGTGAAGAACTACTGTACTATAACGTTTTTTAGTGAGAGCATGTGCATAAGAGATGATTTCATTCCAACGTGATGGAGTCTGAAAGTTGGTACATGATACTAAATACGAGAACACCAGAAGCCTCTGTGAGCGTCTGCGTCTCCTGAGATAAAGCAATCTCCCGTGGCACATTTCAGTATACTCAGACTTGATATCAACCATCAGACATTGTGCGTCAATACTCCCAAGGTTTATTCAATTCCAAACCAATCATTCTGGTGTCATACACTTTTGGGTTAATATTCTAAATGTGAGGCCCAGAGCTGGGTGAAGATAAATCTGCTTTTATGATGGGTTGTTATGGTTTTTATGGCACTGGGGTTGTGAGGGACTGATTTGGGGATCAATCACCTGCAGGTGTCTGCTGGGGTGCTGTTAGGATCGATTGAGGACCTCGAGCTCGGCTGATGGAAGAGAAGTGTGTGTGTGTGTGTGTGTGTGTGTGTTGAGACTGGGTGCAGTTATAGAAGTGTGCAAAGAGTTTGTGAGCCTGAGAGAGACAAAGTGATAACGGTGTGTGTGTGTGTGTGTGTGTGTGTGCGTGCGTGTGTGTTTGTGTGTTTGTGAGCGCTGCAGAGACAGAGAGCAGATATATCTGGGGCTGCAGTATAGTGAGGAAGGTCCGCTGGAGTATGACCGGACCATCTCAGCTCCTGAAAAAAAAAAAAAGACAAAAGAGGCGGAGAGCGAGGCCCCCGCGGGCTTCTGAATGGGAGGAAGTGGGAGCTGATTACGCCGCCCTGTGAAGAAGCATTCCCCGAGCCAAGCACCAGGAGGGTGAACCTCGACGCAGCCCCACCCTGAGTGCCCTCCTCTCGCTGGCCAAGCATCTCCCCTCACAACCTCTCCTCGTTTTACACCATTGTCTGGTTCCTCCTTCCGCTTTATTTTCTCTATTAATCCCTTTTGTTCTTCTCTCCTGCTGCTGCTGCTGCTTCTTCCCTTCTTCCCTGTACTCTATTCACCTTCATCCCCCCATTTCCCTCCAACTTGCGTTTTTTGTGTTTTCGCTCCATCTTGGGTCCGGCCCACTCGCCCTCCTTTCCTCTCCCCTCCTCCGTCATCCCCTCCTCACGGAGACACGACAGCAGTGTTGAAGGAGAGAACATTCCACCTTCTTCACACCCTTACCTCTGTCCCCCGATGAATGCCTTCACTCCACTTGTTTATAAGATAGGGGGGGTTATTTATAATCAAGCCTAAGAGAGTATGTACACACTGTGGACATCCTGATAGAAGACGACGTATTCAATTTCTGTTTGTTTGACAGGAGCGGTGTCTTTCTCCCGCTCCTTGACGGGAAGACCCCCATCCATCTAGGCGGAGGGGGGGGGGGGGCGCGACCCCAGCAGCACTCCCCTCTCTCCTTTCTCTCTCAAGTGCTAACACATTATTAAGTAAATGAAGAGTCTCCTCGGGGTTCGGCAGGAGACAAACGAGCTTCTTAAACATGGGAGGAGTGGCGGCCAGAGTCGTGCTTGTGATGTTACCCACCCGAGTGTGTTTACACTGCGGCGGAAGATGACCCCCCCCACCCCCCCCGAGCCAGGTGCTGGGGCTCTCCGTCTCTCTGTTTGAGAGGGAGAGTACGTTCATGGCTTTGGAGTGTGTGTGCGTGCGTGTGTGTGTGTGTGCGTTCAGCGTGACCACATCGACAAAGCAGGAGCAGGTTTAGAGTGTCTGCTCCCCTTCTGTTCCGTTCTCTCCCTCTGTCCGTCGCCCCGTGATTATTGTCATTCGGGGGATAAAAAACACACACAGACACACACATAACGACATCTACTAGCGGGAAGCGAACAAGCTGCGGTGGGCTAGCGGCGGTGGTGTGGGTGGGCAGGCGTGCAGGGAGGCGGGGGGGTGGGGGGGGCTGTGAGGCCCTCAGGCTGGGTAAAGGGTTTTGGTGTTGAGGTGTGCTCAGCGAGAGGGCCCTGGTGTAATCTCAGTGCTGAATAGACGGAGCTCTTAATAGAATCCCGCCGTCCGGCTGCCACCGAGAGAAACAAGAGGCGTAATGGATGGGCTCGGCTCCGGCTCCCACTCCCCCCTCCACATCCCCCCCCCCCCCTCCCCGTGACCCCTGCGTTGGTCAGAAGTAAGAGCTAAAGAAGCATTGTAGCCTCGGGCCTGATTGAATGGGGAGAGAGGGAGGTGGCGGCGGTGGCAGTGGGGCAGGAGGCAGGGGGGGGGGCAGGCAGCCGCACTGATAGACCAATTTCCCACTACTGCGAGCAGCAGGGCTTGATTGATGAGGGCTGGTGCTGGTGAGAGGAGGCCCATCACATGCGATCACATAAATACTTATTCAGCTCGAATTGGGCCTGACAAGCCTTACGACAGCTTTGTGCTGTCACAGATATCATTGGAAGGAAAACGCTCCATTAATCATGCGTAATTAACTTTTCAAAAACGGAGGTTCTGCTTTGGAACCAGCAGTAACCCGCTAGGTACCCAGATAAAAAAAAATAAAAAAAAAAATCCCAGCGTCTTAACTGGGATTGGAGAGGGCCCCATTAAAAGCTGGAGACAGTTTCCCCCGAGCCGCTCCGTTTGTACAGGAAACGGCTTCATTAGTATTGGTTTAGGGCTCTAATGGGCTCAATACAAAGCCTCCTCTCTCCAACCCAGCCGTGCTCAGTGGCCTTACAGTGCAATATCCTGTGAGCGCGCACGCCCATAATGTTCTCCGTTTGAAGTCGGAGCAGAACCCATCTGAACGCCTGCCACTAGTTAACTACCTTGACCCCCCCCATAAAGGAGTGTGGAGGAGTGAGCGTCGCAGGGCCCAACAAGCTGCTCTCTCTCTCTCTCTCTCCGGCTTAAGGTAGCCTCCTCGTGGGAGTAAACTGGACCAGAGCCCTTTTGTTTTAAGGCAGTAGACCAAACAAAGTAACATTAGGAATCACACACACATACTCACTCACGTACAGAGCTGGTACTACATCTAATCTGATCAACATTCTGCCTTTAGCCGCTTGGCTGAAGCCCTTTTTATGGCCATGAAATTCAAGCCCTTCCCGAAAAAATAAAACATTATTTAAGTCACATTAGAAAAGTTTTAGAAAACATGTTCTATTTATTCATAATAAACAACACACATCCGAGCGACAGGGAAGTGAGTTATGTCACTTCAAAATTCAAAGAACAGAACTCTTTGTAGCAAATAAAGTGTAATAGGTCTCTCGTGCACTGCTTCCAACAATAAATCAAGGGGTAGCATTCCACCAAATATCTCACTATTCGTTTTTTTGTGGGCATCACATTTTTCTCCCAGGGGGGGGGGGTGTGAAGGGGGGGAGGGGGAGGGGGGGAGGGGGGGCAGGGGAGCAGGTTCCACAGTAGAGTTTCTATTTTTGCATTGTTGCAACGGTTAGCAACTGACACGAGGGATCACAAACACGTACGCACGCACGCACACACACACACACACACACACACACACACACACACACACACACACTTCCAGGTCCACTTATTGTTCTTCTTCAGTCGGTCACCTATGGTCATTTCCTCGCAACATCATCCTCACTGCAGCAGGGACCTGACTCATTTCCTGCCTGCTAATTAGCTCTGTCTGCCCCCCCCCCCCCCTCTGACAAAAAGAAGACAAACTAAACCATCTTGGTCGCCCTCCACACACGGACACACACGGACGGGATCCGTCGACGAGCCCAAACCCCACAGCATCAAACCTCTTGGCATTATCACATATAAAAAAAATTAGATTTTCAGAAACACGGCCTGTGTGCTGAGGCGGGGGGGGGGGGGGGGCAGATCAAATCTTTGCGACAAAATGATAGTGGTGTTTTATTCCCGAGCAGTTACTGCGTTACAGCCCGCCTTGGCACCGCTCAGTTTGTAAAAATAGCGAGAGAGAAACAGAGTGGAGGAGCTGGGTGAATCGGGCGGTCTGTATGGTTACTGGCACAAGCAGCGCTCGGCTGATTGAAATCTTTGTAAGGAGCTCGGTGAGGAAAACAGCTGCCATTACTGCCTGCCCCGGTCAGCCCTCCACAGGACAATTAAAGCTGAAGTCCTCAAGGTGCCACTTGAGAGTAAATTAATCAGTGGTTGATTGATTTATCATTATGTACTTTCCACTGATGAGAGATGGGTTTTTTTTCAGCCAACTTCCTTTTCTGGGCCTATCAAATGCCATTTTGTGATGCTTGAATGCATGAGTAGTTTTGCTAAAACATGCTGCATTGGTTGTATTTGTTTAATTCCTGCTGGCAGAACTCAATTAAAATATGAACCATGCTTAGTTTGGTGGAGAATTAATTCATTGAATTAATCGAATTATCCACGTTTTTCCTCTTTCACAGACTACTTAAAAGTTCAAAGTTTTACACTTTCTTATATATGAAAATAGGCAAAGTTGTGTGTATTTCGTCTCTATGTAAAGCAGAGACAGGTCCCAGACCAGGTGTTGTACTCATGATCAGACCAGGCGTCTCAAGAAGACAGGCCTTAAAATAGCGATATGAATTCCGGAGTTGTAAACACACTTGAGTTGGTTTGAGTATGTGATACAGACTTCAATTATTAGTCTAGATATGGGACAAAGGCGCAGTAATAGAGACAGGTGGTTGAAGTAAGACCACACGCAGAGGAGGAGAGAAGCGCAGAAGAGGAAGAGTGGAGGAGTGCTGGAGAAAAAAAGGGAGTGGGTGAGGGGGTCAAGTACATTCAGTCAGCTTAGTTTGACTTATATGGAGAGGGGGGGGGGGACAACAATAAGTGCTTGTGTGTCAGGGCCTTGAAGGCAGCACAGCTCTTCTGCTCTCACAATGGCCTGCTTTCCACTCCGGGGCCTGAGCCCACTAACCAACACCACCCATGTTTCTCCCAGAAAACACATTTCATTGATGCTCTTCATCATCTGTTTGCTCGAAGCTTATAAGCTGGCCAACTGATTCAAATGAACAAATAAGCCTGTCAATTTCTCATTATGAACATCTGCAGTTGGCCTTGTTTCTTGTAAGCCTTACTTGTTGCGGTTGTGGGAAAGTGGCTATTGTGAACGCACTTAAAAAAAAAAAAGGCTTTCTCCCTTCAGCTCACAATAGATTGGCCGACGGACATGCCTGCATTTTTCTCTCTTTCATGGAGATAATTGTTAAAAGTCTTGGTCATTGAGGGTGGTTTGTAAAAGAAGAGGGTACTGAAACAAATTATAATGACCCATTTTAGGTCAATTAAACATTCTTTGTATAGCCCCAAATCACAATTTCTACTCAACAGCCTTCATGACTTTTTAAGGCATACAAGTTTCCCATTTCTTTGCTTCATTTGGGGAATATTAATCTCGACTTGTCGCCAAGGATGGCCACCAGTGTGCACTCTCCTGCACAACTCGGGAAACGGGTGTCAAAGTCACAGATGGGGTTTAATCTTTAGGCGTCGTCGAGGACAGGCGAGGTTTCCGTACACAAAACTGGTGGAAGGCAAAGGTACGAAAAAGCGCTCAGGCAGAAACGGCATCCAAAATCTTGTCAAACGTCAAAGGCTTGGTTAAAAAAAAAAAAAAAGGTGCTGCGACGCTTGACAAACGGTACAATTAAAAAAAGAAAGCAACAAACAACACGCGCACAGGTGGACAAAATCTGGAAGGCAGAGGAGGGGATGTCAAGACACCCGAGAGAAGAGCGAGACGTGCCGATTGTCAAAGTAAAACAGGAATCACAGTGAAAACTGAGGGAAACAATAAAGAGAAGTTATTTTTCAATTTGCGCTTTCATCCCTGGACTGGGTCACAGGGACGCTCGGGTAGATCTGACACAGGCGGGAGCCCTGGTGAAGGTGCGTTAGGTGTATCTTCAGGTAGAACAGAAGGTCTGTCTCGTACATACCCCTCACGCCAAGCAGAGCACCCTCCAGAGGTCTGACTGATGCTCGCTAAACCTCAGGTGACTGCAGAAAGGAGGAGGGCCGGGGCAAAGGGAGGGGGGAAAAAGACGGCCCTTTTGGTTTAAAAAAAAAAAAGGCCTCAGGGTTAATCAGGGCAGAGAGAGAGAGAGAGAGAGAGAGAGAGAGAGAGCGAAGGGCAGGCGCAGAGGTGATGAAACGAGAGATAGACGAGAGGGAGACGGAGAGGAGAGGAGAGGAAGGAGGCAAGGAAGGCTGGTCGCATTCCTGTGGCCACAGCTGCGGGAGCGGCAATCACTAAAAAGTAGCGCTGTCTCAATGCCGGCGATTCCTGGACACGTTACAGAACGAAATAAAACAGCACGCCGTGTCTGTTTTTTGAATCAAGGAAGAGACTAGCAATCAACATGTTTTTTTTTTTTTTCTCTCCCGTCCTCGGCTCTCTTCCTTCCTCCACCCTTCTCTCTGGGTGACATTCATTCCCGACATGACAAAGATGACCCCCTTTCTCTGTCTCTATATTTGCCCCTCTTTGTTCATTTGGGGCAGGCATCTGAGACTCATGCCATCGATCATGGGCCTGACAGCGGGCCCCAGGCGGGCACGGCCCTGTTATTTGGACTCTGTGATGACTTCCTCAAAAAAAAGAAAGGGGGCCCCTCCTTCCCTCCTGGGCCCTGGCATGGCCGAGGTTTGGCTTTGGAGACTCCATACCGTCCCAGCGCGTCCACAGAAAACCCATCGGGTTCGCTGGCCGCATGTTTGGGTCACGCTAGGGTAAGCGAGACAGATAGAGTGTGGGGGGGGGGAGGGGGAGGAAAATAGGTGGAGGGAGCGCGAGTTGCGGTGCCCGGAAGCTTCTCAGTAGCTTCTCCAGTCCCAAGGAGCCCCGAAATGAAGACTTTGGCAGCGGCGATACAACAATCGGGGGTTAAAAGGGCACATTTGAAATAAGAAAGCAAAAAGCAACAGCTGGAGTGCTTAATTTATCGACGGGATGTGTCCAAGTTCTGTCTAGCAAGACATAGCAACGGCACATTATAAATACTTTAAGCTATCATTTGGACCCATGTGTTTATTTTATCTTGGTTTGCCCCACTATGGCTTCCCACATGACAGTTTCCAACATCCTTGAAAAAGACCTAAAAATACCCCAAAAGGTTTCCCTCCCTCCGCTGCCATCACTTACTGCTTAACCCCTGCAGTTCATCCTTGCCTCGTATTCTTCCCCCTCGTTCACCCTTCAACTCATCGCCCCCCCCACCCCCCCCCTCTCAATCTCACTCTGGCACAAGTCTGGACCTCAGCAGACATGCAGTTGTACCATTGTCCTGCCGCTCACATCGCGTTATCATTACAGCCGGCTATAATTGGAAACAGGAGCCCATTTTGTTAGGATGCATGGTGACACGGGTATCTGTCTCTTCTGATATTCCCACACTGGCTAATTCCACCCCCCACTCCCCCCCCCCCCGCCCCCCCCCCCCTCCCCGCCTTCATCTGCATTCAGAGCGGAGAACGGGAGAGCGTGACAGCGGATACGGACACCGATGGCTTCATGCAGACATGCCCCGCTGTACACACACAGTAGATTTACACACACACACACACACGTGTCTGACGTAAATTGAGAAATTGGATGAAAACCGAGAGGGGTGTGTAAAGTTGTCTTTGGGAACTTGTAGTCGTAAAATGTAAAGTTATTGTTTGTGGGGTAAAGAATAACAATACTTAACTCCCAGCATGACACACATTCCAATAACATTCAAAGAATATGCTGTGCTTAATTCCTTTATTCTATATTTGGTCTCCTTGTGCAATAGCTAGCCCAAAACAATGTGTAAAGAACAGTTCGTTGGTAAGTAGATTGTTCTACAGAGGATCATAGCTTGTAAACACTTTTTTTAGTTGCTTTTTCAGCAGCTACAATTACGATGATTTTAGCGGGCAAAGATGCACCCTAAATCACACATTTAAACGAACTCAAACCTTCAGGCACACGTTCAGTGCAATAACCGCTGACACTACAAATACATGGCAGAGAATACGGCCCTTTCTGGAGCATCTGTAGGAGCGCTTGGCTCCGCGCGAGGAGCCCGTCTAACAAAGGGTGCACACACTTGATTAGCACTGTCCGTGAGAAGGAAGGAATCTTACACATGGAATCACTCCTGATCCCTTTCGTCTCAGGCTACTGCTGTGCAGAGCCTGGGCTCGCCAGGCTTCCTTCCTTCAAAATCCTGCTGGCCCCTGCCTCCACACAATGCTCAATTTGTTCACATCCAGCGCCAAAGAAAAGGGGGACACACAAAGCATAGGAGATAAGGTTACAAACTGTCCTTGCACCCACAGGTGTGAAACTCTCAAAGCATTCAAAACATCGCCCAGTTCCCCCCGCCCAATGCTACCACCACCACCACCACCACCACCTCACCGCAAGCAACTCCTCCTCTGCTTCCTGGCAAACTAAAGAATGGGCTTAACGGGATGGACTGATGGTGATGAGGAGGAAGAGAAGCGTGAGGGATGAGTGAGAGGGAGAGAGGGAGAGAGAAAGAGAGAGAGATTTAAAAGAATGGCTGGTGCGATTAGAGGAAATGTAGTCATTTCACCACCCACTTGTGCATGCATACACTACACACACACACACACACACAAAGAGCAGTCACTCAGCTGCTATCTCACATTGCATCACGCTGCTCTGCACCTTCACACTAGCCGTCTCCTTTGCTCTCTCAATCTCTCCCGCCTTGCCCTGTTTCAATGGCATCAAATGGTTGGAGCTGACAAAAGAAGAGAGGGAGTGCTGCCAGCTGCCCCGGGGAGGTCATTCTCACCCAGGCTCTCGCTCTCACCCCCTCTGCCATGAACATGGCCTTGACCCCCTCCGCATCACAACAATTACTTTTTTCTACTGATTTACACCACTTGTCTTTTTTTTTTACAATTGCCCACTAGACACATCAAAAGACCTGCATTTCATCGGCGTTTATCCCGTGAAGCACCGCGGGGTTCGGTGCGCTCTGGATTTTTTTGGAGTACGGCGTCTTCTGTTCCCACCAGAGCGGTCACGCTGCCGCCATGACCAGGATGTTGAATTCTTAAACAATTGAAATACCAAGAGGGCAGTTTTAAGTACGATATCTGATTACAGACAGACATATTTTCTAAGTGCTGTCTGCGGTGTTGGAACGGCATTTAAGGGGGGTTTAAAATCTTATTCCCCTCATAATTATGTCCTCCAGTCTTATATGAGGCCTGTCTTATCTCCCCAAGAGCGCGCCAAGAAGTCATGACTGAACATTTCGCCATATGTCCATACCTGCTTCCCACCTTGACTAAGTCCCTGAGTCCATATCTCTATTTGGTGGAGAGAACTGTAGGTGAATCACTGTTAAATATTGTCTCAGGATTTTCTCCCTTTCTTTCCTCATCTTTTTGTGTCTCTTTTCACGGAAAGGCTCTTTATCATTCTGCCATGGAGGCCTTTTCTTCCCTCGCTCATATCCAAAGGAGAAGAAAGAGGGCAGAGTGCCTTTCAACAAACGGAACAATGACACTTCATCCAGATCCTTGGCATGTGTACATTCCGCAAACTTGCACAATAACTTATCAGAGGTGAAAGGAGGAGGGGGGGGGGGGGGGGAATAAAGATAGCTGATACGAAAGAAAAGGATAAAAGGCAGAAATGAGGGAAGATAGGGGCCAGGACGTGAAGGGGTGATCTGTGTGTTTAAGAGATCTCCCGAGTTTTCTTCCTCAAACCCTATCAGTCCCCGAGGTCACGGGCAGGTTGCATGAATGGTGGGTGGGATGCTGATGTCAACAAGCTTGGTGTCGATTAAACATCACACGGGAAGGCGTGTGAGTCCACATTTCCGACCATCTTGTTCGACTCAGATTCTCTCCAAAGCAAAAGGATATACATTTACAAAAAACACATGCAACTTAATCTGAAAGTAGATCTTGTCGGGCAAACTCGATATTACAATTTAAGGCTGCTTCTTTTGGGTTGTAGTTCAAAAGAGATTAGGTATGCACCATTTAGTCACGGAGCTCTTGAACCGGAATCGGTGGTGAGCGAGATCACTCCAAAGGAAACAGGATCTCATCCGAGCTGATCCCGATCTGAGACCAGCTCGTAAAACTGTCCCCCCCCTTAATGGATCACCTCATTGGAATACATACAGTTGCAGAGCATGCGCATGTACCAAAAAGCAATAAGAGACGTAGACTCCCACTCCACACAGATGTAAATGTCAACGTAAACCTAGGTACAAGAATATGACCATAAGGCCCCCTCCTCTAAACCCACAAAATCAACACAGCTGTCCTCCTTGTGGAGGATTTTAAGCTTCATGGACCCATAATACACAAATTCATGTAAACGGTTTGCTGAGCGTGTCGTGTTTGCATGTGTGTTTCAGGGCAAACAGGTCAGTGTGCGCTGGCTCCTATGATGTGGAGCGGCTCTCTCTCTGGAGAGCACACACACACACATTCACCCCCCCTCCGCCCCCCCCCCCCCCACACACACACACACACCAATAACATTCCCCTCTTGCCCCCCCCCTCCGCCAAGCCCAGAGCTGACCTCTCCGTGTCACTCAATCCAGCGGGCGATGTTTGCTCTCGTCATCATAAATATTAAATATGTGCAGAGGCAAATATTTGGGTTTGGCGTCCTCCAATGGTAAATGAATTAATGTATTCACACGCGGAGGGCAGGGGAGTCAGGGGTGTTCTCGCGCACGCACACACACGCGTCCTTTCAGCTTCTGCGGCTCTTTTACGTTAAGCCCGTCAGTGGCCACGAAGGGGAAGAACCCAAAACTCCTGAGGAAGGGCAGGAAAAAAGATTAGAGGGGAGGCGGGGCAGTAAAGTTTTTCTTCAGGTTTCTGCCATGGCGATACGATGTGACAACCTAACTTGCGTGCCAACAACAAATTGATTCAAGGAATAGATAAGTTCAACTATGCTTCCATGGAATCGATTTCAATCATCACGGACAAAAATATGGCGAGATTCCCAGGAGAAAAATGTCGTCCACAGGACATAGTCTGTGTTTTAACTGTGTTTAATTGTGTTCCTCCCTCTCCCAGAATAATAAAATATTGAATTGCCATATACATCGAATTTCAATACTTAGACCTGCAGTACTGAGAAAGCTGAATTTTGTGAACCGCTGTAATGTGGTTAAAATGATGTGTGTCTTATCTTTATCTTTAAGTTAACAACCACAGCTATCCATTTGCGAGTATATTTCCTAAAAAGTTGAAGAGCGTTGACATTATCTGACCATCCGGTATGGTCGACGGTACTCGACGTGCCTCTGATGTGGGTGGGGTGATCCAGAGGACGGGTGGGGGGCCCTGGCGTCATAGGTAAACTGAGAAGAGCTTGCAGAAAGGCAATCCCTGGCTGACCCCAGGCCTCTGTGTATAATTGTGCCCTCTGACCCAGTGCACATCCTAAATCACCAATCCAAACAAGTCAGATCCCCCTCGGTAAATACCCGGGGAGAAGCCCGCACAGAAACACCACTCCACTGCTGCCCCGGCCTTCAGGCCTGCACACAAACACACACAGCCACGCTTCCGGAGTGGCTGCGACGTTGGGAAAGATGTGGCACCCCACATTGGATGCCAACCTTCACAAATTGCAGCAGGCCAAAATACAAAGCGATGCACAGTTTACTTTTTATTCTGTCTCCGTCCAATGTGTCGCTGCTACAGAGACAACAGAAGGCATTGAAGGAGGAACGATCCATTTACTGTGAGATTAAAAACTCCCTTTTAAGATAAGAAAAACAGACAAACTTCAAGAGGACTTCGCAATGTTTCTTCCCGACATCTGCAAATGATCTAGTGCAGTGAGCGGACCACTTGAGTGGTGAGACCCCCATTCTCCCCTGACGCCTGCTCCGATGCGGCTGAATATAAAACGGCATCCCCGTTGTCTCTGATCACAGACGGAAGACACTTAAGGGACACCCTGATACCCCACCCGGGAGGACAGGATAGCGCATTCAGAGGATGAAGGGATTTCAAGGAGGGTAAGGCAGGGGGGGGGGGGGGGTGGGGGGGGTTCAAAGATTGTCGTTGGAAGGGTCTGAAGTAATGGACCTCCCGGAGTGCCGGACAAAGACACCCAACAAGAGAGAGATGCACTGCATCAAACCAAGGGGGGGGGGGGGGGGGGTTCAAAAAGCGTTCTCCCCTGGGGCCTTTCAGCCTGGCATCCCTGCACCCTGCCACAGCGGGGAAACAAGCCTCCTCACACAAAAAAAAAACAGTGGGAGGATAAGAGGATGGGACGAGGGCGGCGCCCCCCCCCCCCCCCCCCCCCAATAAGAGGGAAGCTCCTCGGGACGGTGTGAGGAACGAGACAACGCGACACGCTGTATTCTTCCGTTGTTTGCGGTGAGGCAGCGTCCGCTGTCACAGACAATGATCACAGCTGCCGTGGCTGGGGTTCACTGGGTTTGTGGGGACGTCTCCCCCCCCCCCCCCCCCCCCCTCCCCCCGGAAAAACAACTGGCTCATCCTCGCATTCCGCGCGCTACATTGTCCGATGTTTTTCCCCTCGTCTCTGACTCGGCAGCAAAAGTGAGCGGCGTCCCTGCAAGCCACCGAGGAGCACTGCCCGCGTAGCTGCCATTCATTTACAAATCCCAGTATTGATGGAAATGCCAATCCACGCGGTGCCAAGCCGAGGTGCGCCCGCTGCCAAGCCAAAAAAACTGCCCGCCTTGTAACCCCAACCCCCTGGCACTGCCGGGGAGGAGAGCTCCAAACTCTCTTCTGGTGCCAAGAAGAACTCCATGTGACCCCAAAAGGACTGACACGGAGCCAGTCCCACGTGAATGTCCTCAAAGAAAACCAATAAAACAAGACTGTCATTGTGGCATCCCGGGGACCAGACAGCTCCGCAAGGACTTTGGAAAAGCCACTTTGTAGTGTGCACGTCTACCCTTCAGTGGATTGGATGGTTTACTGTACATGCGAAGATAATCCAAAAATACCCTCGACGAACAACTGGTTTGAAACCCCAACAGATTTTGGTCTGTCCATATACTGTATTTATCTTGTTTATCTGTGTAAATGTCCTTCCTGTCATTCTGTCTAATTATATGTCCGCTTGTCATACCAGCTGTCTGTCACGATACGGCTTTCGAAAAAAAAAACAGCATAAAACTGAAAATGTTAAATCCTTAATAATTTAGAAAGTAATTCTAAATGGCAGGACATGATGTCTGCTCCAAAGGGGGGGGGGGGGGGGGAAACCCCAAACACACAAGCATATCTCAGTCTCATGTGTGGACCTCATCTCAATCAACTATAGTTTTACAAGTAAACTCATCCAAGAGAAAGAGAGAGCAGAGGAAAGAAAGAGGCAGAGATGATTAGTTAAGTTTAGCTTTTTAAATGACAGCACTCTGAGGAAACATATATGCTTTTTTTTGTTTTTATAGAAACATTTAATTAAGCAGAATGATCCTAACAGGTTACAGCTGTGTTTCCCACTCTCGCTTTTGCCTTCCTTGCGTGCGGGAAATGCATTTCCACTCCACTCCGCTGCCTCAGATTTATAGATTTTACAATTGTCTCCTCATACACTTGCCATGACTTCTGTCTTCTGTCAGTAGCTAACAGTCACAGAGACGGACT